>NW_012267241.1:1847203-1867430 GCF_000151885.1 Dipodomys ordii
AGCGCCGGAGTGGGGTCGGGCCCGGGTGCCTGCCTCCCGCGCCCTTCTCCCGAGTCCCGGAGTCCTAGTGAAAGGAAAGGGGGGGGAGGAGGAGGAGGGGGAGGGAGGGAGGGAGGGAGGGCGCAGGCGGGGGAGGGGGAGGACCGAGTCGAGCGGGGACGGTCACCCCGCGAGCAGCCTCCGGGGGGGGGGGGGGGGAGGGAGGGGCGGGGGGGGTGCCGATGCCCACACGGCTCGCTCAGCAGGATCGGGGCCGCTTCCCGGGGCTGGAGGAGCCGAGAAAAAAGAGAGAGAAAAGAGAGAGAGAAAGAGAGAGAGAGAGAGGCACCGGCCAGCCGCGAGCGGGCGGTGAGCGACCTGCTCCCTCCACCTCCCCTCCGCCCGTGAATTCAGTCAATGGGTGCGAGCGGGGCTCCGGGTAGTGGAGAGGGAAAACAGTTTGTGGAGGCCGATCGGGGACCCCTCGCCAACCCCGCGCCCCGCCCGCTCCCCAGCGCCCTCGCGGCCCAGTGGCTCCTGCCGCCCGGAGACTGAGCGGCCGCGGGGCCCGCCGCGGGCTGGGCGCGGGTTCCCGGGCTCAACACTGCCACTATCTGACACAAGGCGGGCAGTGTTGGGGGCTGGGACAGGCGCGCGCCCAGACGCGAGTTGTGATAGGTTCCTGAAACAGGGTGTATTTTTTTTTTAAACCTGATAATTACATTTCACTTTGAGGGGTTTATTATTGTGTGTGTGTGTGTGTGTGGCTGCGAAGAGACTTGTTTGTATTCAGATGCTCACGTAGATTTCCTTGTTAGTTATAGGAACTGGACACTTGAGGAGAAGGATTTGGAGAGAGGATAAACAGTGCCCACCCAGTAGTGCCATTCTCTCTCTCTCTCTCGATGAAAATGAACAAGGTGGAAGGTGGAATGTCTTCAGTCTGAACAGATTATAATGATATTTTTCATCGCTCTTAAACGTTTGTATTTGGGCTGCAAATGGAGTTTGTCTAGGCCCTCCTTCGGCAACTGAGGAATGGATCCCATATTGACACTGGACAGATGCAGAATCAAGACCTTGAGATTGAATTTTACTTGGGAGGATACTCTTGACTATCACATTTTACAGTGAGAATTTGGGGTCGCTCCGAATGGGGAAGGATTTGGAGGTGAGGGGCAGATGGTCTTGTCACTTGCAAATCTACCTCTCCTTGATTGCTTTGGTTGCTGGTCATGTTTTGTGTCACAGTGCCTCTTCACTCTTTTCCCAGAAGCAGAGCAGTGAAGGGGACCAATTTAGGTATGTGGACCCCTCGATCCCACTCCATCAGCGTTGTCTTTCTCTGAACAGAAAAGTTATTTGTCCCCCTTCAGATCCAAAAGTTTTCAACATCTGATTCTTCTGATTGGTCAACACCTCTTCCCATTATTTATCACTGCAAGACCTCTTTTGTGGCCCCATTTCAACTGGTCTCGGCTATGCTTTTCATGGTAACGTCGCTATTAAAGGCAATAGTAATAAGCCAAATATTTGCCCATTTGCTTCTGCCCCCAGCTTTAGAAGTACTAGGTCAAAAGCTCACTGAAGCCCAAAATAGCATGTAGGGCAATTCCTACCCTTTCTTTTGAATCAGAAGGGCCTGCCCCTAACAAGGACATGGCTGGAAGATGTCCTTAGAACCAGAACTAAAAGTTGCTGTCCAATTTCCTTTTCCTAAGCATATACACAGGGCACTTCTTGTGTTGTGTTGCTTTGGAAGCAAATATAAGGTACGCATGGCTTGTTGCAACATTCACCATAATAGATGGTAAGCCTCTAGAATTTTAGTGCAGTCGTTGATCCAGAAGATTACCAGGTCCATTATCATTAAGTTGGGGGAACAATAAACTGAACCAAGTCAAAGTCATGAATAGATTCTATGTCCCTTGACTTCACTTTGAAAGCAATGTTCTTTCCCTGTGGGTGGTTCATCTTTCAGTCATGGGAGGTTGTTTCATATATCCATATATACACATAGGTAGAGAAAAATACATATGTGTTTATGCCCATTTTATTACATAATCACGAAGTATGTTGTGAAGGTATTATCCTTTCGATATGTGCTAAGCAAAGATTCCTAAAAACTAAAACCCCATTCCTGAATTGTGTGTCTGTGATAGAATGGGACCTGTCTTCAAAGATTAACTGAGCTGGGTGTGCTGGCATAGGCCTGCTGTGACCACACCAGTAAAAAGGCAGAGGCAACATGATCTCAAGTTCAAGTCCAACTTGAAGTAATAGAGTAAAAATATATATATTTTTTAAAAAAGATGTTTCATGCCACCAGAATTCCCACATTTTCCCCCCTAATAGGCTTTTGGTGGTCTGAGAATCCCTGAAACACAGATCATCTAAAGCTGGTAAAGAATGTCATACATAGTGCTATTCCTTTTAAAGGTTCCTATTTATTGAGCCCCTGGACCACTGTAAAAGAGAGATGGGAGTCTTTGAGAGGAATGTATAGGACATACATCTGGTTCACATAGTCACTCAGCAAGTTATTTTTTTCTGGCATGGATGATGCACCAGGTACTCTGACTGCAATTAGAGACACAATCATGACCAAGCCCCAACCCCACAGATTTCATATCTAGTGGGAGAGATTAGAATACAAACTTCTAAGTACAGCTAGTGCATGGAAATGCTAGAAAGCAGAGGTTCACAAAGTGCATGACATATGGATGTAGAAACAAAGAGAAAGTTAGGTGGAAATCATGTACTTTTCAGAACTGCTTCACATTTAAGCTCTGTGTATCTTTAACACACATATTTCCATTCTTCTTTTGTATCCTTATATCTGTTCTCCTATAGTAGGTGCTTTATTCTAGCAAATATAAATTTGATAAGGATTCGGGTAGTCCTTTTGCCTGGACATTGTCAATAAGTGTGGTGAGAACAAATGCACCTCTGGTATCATCATAGAGCTGACCTGCTGCCAGATGCTCTATTGTTGGATCCTGGGCATCTATGTGATTAACTTGTAAAGTCACCATAATGATACATCCTTGTCCCCATACCACAGAAAATATAAGAATCTGAAAGATGATCACTCCTACAAGACATGAAGATTTGAGGTACATGTACAGACTTAAATAAAAGTTAAAAGACAGAAATAAAGCCATGTTATGCCTTCCATTTCTTTTTTTAAAAAAAATAAGAAGTTATGATTAAGTAATATAATCAAATGCACAGAATCAATCATTTCCCCTTCTTGGGTTCAATACAATACCAATTCTCATCTTTTTGGAAAATGTGAGGTAGTGTTCTCTAATGTGGTGGTTCTGGACCCTTACTGCAAAACAGAATTAACTGGGGAGAATTATTGATGCTTGGGATTTATCTTGATTTAATCCACCGTGAGTAGACTCTGCATTTAACAAATGTTCCAGGTACTTCTGGTATGCAGTCAACATAGAGAATTCTGATTCAATTGAAAGAGCACGTGACCACAGTATAACTAAGCTCTTGATGAAGCTCCTCCTTTCTTAGATAAACTGGCATTACTAGAAAGTATGCCCACCCAAAGGGAGCAACAGATGTAATGAATGGTGAAATGACTGTGCCATATTTGTGAGTTCAGGAGCACTTCTGATCATGTAAAAGCCAGAAGTATGTTCCATGATCCAGTAAAAAGACCACACACCAGATATTTACAGAATCTGCAGTTTAACAGTTATTTGGAAAGTCCCCTTTATGTCTTTCTCCTTAGATTCTATTTCTGCCAAGGGACTGAGGATATAGTTAAGTGGTGAACTGATTACTTCTCATGCATGAAGCTCTAGTTTGATCCTCAGTACCAGGAGAAAGAGGGAAGGAGAAAGAGATGGAGGTGGATTGAAGCAGAGAAAGGAGAAGAAGGAGAAGGAAGAGATGGAAAGTGAGAAGAGTTCTAAGTCTTTTCGGAACTGTGCTAGTTACAGACGTCATTCCATCTTTGATTCAAGAACAGAGAGCAGGAGAGCACATGTAGGGAAGAGTCACAGAATCATATGAAAGCTGCCCTTAAATGTAAAAAAAAGCATCAGTAAAAATAAGCATTTATTTGCCTAGTTCTGCCTTGGGGCCCTAATGCCCAATTAGTTGATATTATAAGGAAACAGATCTTGGTTCAGGATACTAGAAAACACTGTGACTGAATCTAAAATGAAAAAAAAAATCAACCTACTTAGTAATAAGTTACAAAGTCTTTGAATTACGCTCTAAATGTTCTCTGGATAAAATCAAACTCAGAACCCACTGTATAGCCAATAAGCATTGGTTAACTGTCAAAGATATTTAATAAGTAACATGACATGGACCAATCTATCACTGACACATGATTTTGTGTAGCCAAGAGACATCCAGTTAGTTGTTAGATTGTATAGAAGTTCAAGGGAGGCTGAATGACAGAATAGAGTGCATGGGAGCGAGTTTGCAACAGCAGTTGTTTAAAATTTCCAATATTTTAACATCACCATGCCTACCTATGCATATTAGATGAACCTCAGTTCTACATCATGGCTAAATGAACGAATGAGTCAATCAAGTAAGTAAGCAAGCAAGGATACCATGGAGAGAAAGAAAATGAATAGACATCAGATAGAATTGAATTTTAGTCCTGTTCTGTCATTGAGTAAAGCTGAGTACATAATTTTAGTTCCCTCTACGTTAATTTTATCACCTATAAACTGAGAACCATGTAAAGTTACATTATGAAGTTAAATAATTCTGTTCAAATACTGGCATGGTTATTAAAATAAGATGTGGACATTTAAATGAATCCCTGAAGATACAGCCTAATTCTACTACTCCTGAGGTCCATATCATATCTTTCCCTCTCTAGGAAATGAGAAATTATTTTTTGCTCCTTGCTTCTCCCACTCTGGCTTCACTTTGGAAGGGAATACATTCTCTAGTTCCTTCTCTGATACTACTGTGGCTTCCTATCCTCAAGGAGTAGAAAGTAATTGTTCTAGGAAAGACACTCAAGCCTTTCTAGCTACAGGAAATTCACTTTAAAAAGCTTTCTTGGCACATGGTTCCTTGTGAGGTTCCTCCAAGAGAGCGGCTTTCACTGTTTGAAAGGCAACAAGGTCAGAGAGGAGAAATCTTCTGGTTTTCCATTTTCTGGCTTCTTGGCAGATTTATTGCCACAATGACTTCAGAGTGCCCTGAAATCTGCAGGCAGATTTGAAATGCTCCCAACTCCTAACTGATCCTTAGCTCAGCTCTAGGAAGTTTATGTTTATGTCACTGTGTAACACAGGAGCCTAAAAGAGACCTCAGAGGAAAACCACCGAAAGGCGGAGACCCCTTTTCACCTTTAAATCTCCATACACATGGCCCAAATACAGAAAAAAAGATTGCACAGAAAGGTGTTGTATGGATGGCTTGCTCCAGTAGAGAGGGATTCTTTGAAAGGAGGCAGGGCAACCATATGGAAGACAGACAGAGGAAGAATAATCAGGCTTCATGAAAACTGGGAAGTTGCCAGTCAGCTTTCTATCCCCTCCCCCATTCCTCCCCCACCCTTTCTCTCTCGACTTTCTACCAATTGGTACTCTATTATCTGAGGCAAGTTTTGTTTGCAAGATTCTTATTTGGTTATATATATATATATATATATATATATATATATGTATATATGTATATATATACATATATATGTATAGCCAAATATAGATGTAACTAAAAGGTATATATATACCTTTTATATATATACATCTGACTTTTGATTTCTCTACCCTTCTATGCCAATCCTCAACTGTTCTGGAAATCTTTGTTTTGAGCATGCTCCCTTCTGGTTCTCAAAGATGCTAACCACAACTAAGAGCAACAATGCTTGATAAGAAATGTACTCATTATCTTGCCCACATAATTGTAACCCCTCTGTACGGTATTTTCACAATAAAAAAAAATATTACTGAGTAGACCCAAGCCCTTCTCCAGAAAGACTATGAAAAAGGTGTCCACAATGGAGCATAACCATGACTGGTTATATTTAGAATGAAGAATGAAAACTGTAAGAAAAATTTAAATATCTGCAGTATCAAAGTCATTTTGTAACATGAGAAGAAATTGGATTTGAAGTTAGACAGGTTTATGTTTTATTTACCCTGATGAAAACTTAACCAAACTACCTCTTTGAGTTTTAACTTCTTTGTCTGAAAAATAGAACCAACCCTTTAGAGTCTAATGGTTATTTCATGTTACATGAGCTAATGAATAAAACACATCTATGTGGCCAAGCTTGTGCTAGGTGCCATGAGAATTTGGGGAGATACCTAACTTTTGTTCAATAAATTTCTTTGAAAACCTACCACATTTGACCTGAATGTGGTATTAGGAATATTAAAAACTCTGAAGGTATGTTCTTCCTGAGAACTTCCAGTCTAGTAAAAGACACTCATGCAATATTAGAACCAAACTGTTACTTTGTTCCCCTATTCATTTCTTAATCACTGAACTTGAAAAATAGACTAGTTGTGGCTTTTCTTAACCTTTTACCTAATATCAGCTCTAGCTACAGATAGCAGGAGAGTTCTTTACACACAGCTCTACCCTGACTTCATGTAGATTGTATACATTTTTTAGAATATAAGTCTACATAGAACATGGAATCCAGTAAGAAGAAAACAGAGGAGATGACATATTTGTTGCTGATAGACATGAACTTTCAGGAGAGAATCCTCCTTGGAAAATGACTAGTGAGATATGCTGCCTCTTTATATGGTGAATTTTGACTAATAATGGAGAAAAATAAAGATGCAAATAACTACAGTTAAGATAAAAAGTTTTTTGGACAAAAAATGGCATAGGTCATAGATAAAGAAGAGATTGGGTAGTTCAAGATGGAAGCATTTTTCATGAAGTATTTTATAAGTATGTGGCATCATTATCCTTTTATTTCTAGTTGAAATTGGCCCTTGGGGGTCTGGGAAGGTGGCTCAGTGGTAGAGCGCTTGCCTTGCATGCCTGAGGCCCTGGATTCGATTCCTCAGCACCGCATAAGCAAAAAGAAAAAAGCTGGAAGTGGCGCTGTGGCTCAAGTGGTAGGGCGCTAGCCTTGAGATGAAGAGCTGAGGGACAGCACCCAGGCCCAGAGTTCAGGCCCCACAGCCGGACTCCCCCCCAAAAAAGAAGAAATTGGCCCTTGGATTGACTAATGTCATATGAGCATTAGATTATTTGGATAAGAGAAAGAAAGGCAGCTTTCCCTTGTAGGAAGATGACAAGAGGCAAACACTGGATAATGGGATCATTCTATACTCTAAGATTTAAAACCATAGTCACTCTTTTGTCCTTGGTCATTAAGCTACCCACGTAAGTCAGTTTACCTATCAGAGTATCCTGACACTTTACACTCTAGAAATAGATTAATCTCTGAAAATGTCATTTGGTTCAATCAGGTTCCAAATGATTCAGCCCAAGGTCTATGGAACTTGACCATCTGGGAAGCTGAGATAAATTGCTTTAAATTGATAGCTGGAAGTTACCAGAATGGGGATTGGACTGCAATGAAACTCCAAAGCCAAACTTTGTTATCCATTGCTCCATATAGCCATTCTATCCAAGCCTACCTATTCATGAAGCAACAAAGACAGGTGGAGGCACCTTACGTCACCTCTGTAGAATATATTCAATGAACTTGTTGATAAATGAATTACAGTAACATCAAAACTTCAAATCATACTGCTAGGACAAACAATTCATTATAGAGATGAGAGAAAACTGAGAACCAGAAAGATGTAAACAACAAACATGATTAACAAGGCAAGGCTTAAAAAACAACAACAACAAATAAAAACAAGGCAAGGCTTATGAACAAATGCTAGATTACAATCGCTGAGCCTGTTTCCTTATCATCACATGCCAGTTGATGTTAACTAATTCTGATAGGGAAACACAATTATGGAATAGTAAACTTGGCAAGTGAGCACCTCAATGAACTTTCCCTACAGGGATTTGTAGGCATGTTCTCTTTGAGAAAATAAGTAGGTATATACTTTTATGATTATACATTTCCAATCTGAACTATGACCCAAAGGTAGGAAATATGGTTGAGTGCTTCATATTAAGACCAATATCCACTCCGTAATTACTCACATTTTATCTTATAATAATTCATGGAATAAAATGTTTTAGAGGAAGACCTAAAAGAAATCATATTTTGAGACATTAAGAATAAACTCTAAGTATGTAATTATATATGAGGCCTCCCTGAAATAATAGGTACATTTTTTAGTTAAGCAAGCTCAATTATTATAATAGTATACATTTACACTGGAAGATTGAGACTCCTTCTATCCATCTATACATTAATAATTAAAGCCACTAAGAATAATGTAAGCACTATACAAAGTAAGAGAAATGATATATGTCATCCTAGACTTAGAAATAGCTTTAATCTAGTTAGGAGCTTAGAAAGTTAAGTTCTGTGGTTTGGTGAGAAGTTAGTTGAAGATAATTTTGAGTTCAGTCAGAAATAATGACCAAGTGTGATTGTAAACTAGTACAACCACTCTGGAAAGCAGTCTGGAGATTCCTCTAAAAACTGAACAAAGACCTTCCCTATGACCCAGCCACACCAGTCCTATGAACCAGGGTATGATAAGGACACCTGCACATCCATGTTCATTGCCATACTGTTCACAACAGCCAAGATATGGGAACAACCCAGATGCTCCACAATAGATGAGTGGATCCAAACATGTGGTACCTATAAACAATGGAATTTTACATAGCCATTAGAAAGAAACAATAATGTAATTTGCAGGGAAATGGATGGACCTAGAACAAATCATGTTAAATCAGGTAAACCAAGCTCAGAAAGACAAATGGTGTATGCAAAAGTTGGATCTAAAACACACTGGGATATGACAGATTATACAGGGTTCTAGATACTCACATATAGTGAGGCCAAAAGAGAATACTTTTAGGACAGAATCACATAGGTGCAATGTCTAATTGCCTCTTCATATTTATATAAAATAGACATAATTTTCTTTTTGTTTTAGTTTCTAGTTTTTGATGGTTTTGTATGGTGTATTCATGTCTGTATCTTTGGGAGGGAGGGAGGACACAGAACTTGAGGGAAAAATGGTGAAAAAAAACATCAGTGAAGCTCAGTGGGCACTGAAGAACTATATAGGACTCTTGTGGGTGGAGATAGAGGGAGGGACTGGGAAAGAATGAGAGAACAGAGGACACTGTACAAAAAGTTTGTACTCATTACTTGACTCATGTATTTGTAATGTAATCCCTCTGTATATCACCTCTACAATAACAATAAAATAAAATTTAAAAACCTAGAGTAAAAAAAAGAAAGAATGACCAAGTATAATAACAAGTAAGTTTCTTTGAACAGATCCTTAATTAATTTTACCAAAGTCACTGACTTCTGGAACCCTCCCACAGAATTATAAGTGAGCAAGTTCCCTCATAGAAAATACTATAGATAACCATAATGTTGTCTGTAACTAACCTGCATCATCTGCTAAAACCTGATATGCAAAAACAATGTCCATCAAGTCCTGCCTGAGACATTCTTCCATCAATTAAATTATCTGAGCATATGTATGTCTGATAGATAGATAGATAGATAGATAGATAGATAGATAGATAGATAGATAGATGTTTCCTTCTAAACAATGTAAACACTGAATACAGTGTCTGGTACACCGCATAGTGAATAAGCAAATCCTTCTGTACACGTTCCTCATTTGTCTTCATTTGTTTTTCTCTACTGTCTTATTCTACATGCACACACACACACACACACACACACACACACACACTACTTTGACCATTGGAACAACTTGAATATGGTGGGCATACACACTATGATCATTTCTAAACATGCCCAGGTCTGACAGAACAAAAATAAATGAAATGAGCAACTTAATAAAATTTACTTGTATCAATATTTAATCTAATTTAACTTTACTGCACAATCTAGAATATTTACTTTTCTATTATGTGCTTCAAATAAAAGTGCTTCTTCTTCTTTTCTTTTCTTTTTTCTTTTTTTGGTAGTACTGAAGTTTGAATCCAGTGTTCAGTCCATGTTGAGTGTAGCCTTGACAAATCCATAGGGTCTTACTTGCCCATGGCACACACCTGAGCTATGGTTCGTCTAATTTAGGTTTCCTACAGTCTTGGGGTCACAAGCACATATCACCACATCCAGCTTCTCTCCTTTGAGAAAGTCTCGAGGACTTTTCTGCCCAGGCTGACCTGGAACTATGAACTATGATTTAACAATTATAGTCTACCCTGTAGCTAGGATTACAGGCTTGAGATAAGGCCACTAAGTTAAAGGTTTCTCTTGATTCAAGTGGTGACTAAGCCTTTTTTCTAGTCTGAAACACAAGACTGACAAAAAGTAGTTACATTTCCGATCTCGGGATTCATTTATTTATTAGTTGTGCCAAGACAGGTGTGAAAAGGTAAGAGCTCAGTGCTGTATTTATTAAGAAGGTGTGGCAGACTCTGGAGAAACAGCTCCCTGAAAGCTGTGGATGAGCCAGATAATCAGGGCAAGTCTCCAATGGTTTCAATGTTTAGTCAGAGCTGCGATAAAGGGTTTCAGATAATGTGGGTGTGACAATAACTAAGCCATGTATGGGAATGGTGAAGTTGGGAAGGAAAACTCTACAGTTAGCACCTGAGACTTGTTCCTGGCTTGGGGAGATTGTAAGAGTAAAGGGGGCTTAGGGCACGGTGGGGCGGTGGGTGGTGGGGGGGGCGTGCTGGTTACCTAGCAAGTCAGAGCATTGGAAATGGTGGCATAATAAAAACGAAAGCAGAAGTGGAGTTCTACACACCATTGTGGATGAATGAGGTACAAGATGTGATTCTTGCTTTGAAAAAACAAGTGGGAGGACCTGGTGCTGAGATGAAATCCCTGAAGGGCCGTGAGTCAGGGTGTATATCAATAGAGGGATAGGCTTTGCTGGCTAGAAACAAAAGTCAGCTCAGGGCCTGAGAGTTTGCTTGCATAATGGTCAATGCCTAAGAATTGTGCCACTGTCAAAATGGGCAATGGGCAGACTAATTAAATTCTTTCTTAAATCAGATTGGTTTGATGTCTGGAATTATATTAAAATGCATGTAGCAGGGTGACAGGTGTTGATGAAAAAGTTATTTGACATGGAAAAGATGATTTTGCTTGTATTAGTAAACAACTTCTACTCCAGCTTTTGGTTAATTGGCTACACTTGTAAGCTAAGGAGAATTATTTTGTTGCTTATATATGTACAAATGCTCTGTCTTACCCACAGGAATTTAAACGAATCAGGAAGAGAAACAAGCACTTTGATTCAGTGATTTCTACAAATATTTATTGGAGACTAACTATTGCTAGAGATTTTCTTTGCTATAGATTGCTCTTAGCCAAATTCTTTTCTAACAATTGACACTTCCGACTAAAAACCTTCTTCATAAGCTCTTTTCTCTGTTTAGCAGCAATCTCTTTCTACAGTGGCTTGACTTGATGTCTGTCTGATACTTGCTCTAATAAAGAAATTTGGCATCCTTCTCTACCCTACACATTGAAAGTCTTCATATTCTGACCTTGTTAAAAAAGCCAGGCTTACAGCAGGTGGTCAGCCCATCTCAAGATATATAGGAGTCCTAGCCAAGGAGTTATTGTAGCCACCTTCTAGGAAGGGGTATCAGATTCTTTTCCAACTTGATCCTCCTGTGATATGTTAGTAACATCCCTCCTCCATCTCCATCCTCTTCATGTCTCTCTTGGCCAATAAGAATTGAGGTTACAATTTAGTATGACTTATTCTATGGAAGGATAAACCGATTTCCATTTCTGGCTGCAAAGAAATGGTTGTAGAGTGCCTAACCACCTGCTCAGAACAAAGCATATCTGTTTGAAGACATGTGGGGAACAAGCAAAGTAGTCAACACATTAAGTTGCCAGATTCCCAAAAGATGGGAAATGTCTTGAGGAAAACCTGATATTTTGCATTATTTCTTCCCTCAAGGCATTTGCTGGCTTAGAAAACCCACATACATGGAGCCAGAGGTGAAAAAAAATAGAAAGTAGAAGCTAAATGGTAAATTAAATAAATGAAAAACTGAGAAGACTACAAATGCTAGCTAGAGCTTTCACGGTAGTGAGAAGTAGAAGGGGTACTGCCAGGGCGAGAAGGAAACTACAGAGAATTAAGTTTTATACTGATTTCCTCTTGAGAAATGTATTGATTCCTAAGAAGGATATAGAAAGAGGCTAAGAAGAACACATATTGAAAGGCTGAAAAGTAAAACAGACTTTGCTGTGGCAAACTATGACAGTAAAGACAAATCATAGTTCAGTTTTTACCTAGAAAAAGGAGTTCTGGTAAATATTTCCAGGCTTTCACTTGGAATCTTTAAAGAACTCAGTCTTAAGAATAAGGGAAAATTACAGATTAAATTTTATAATGATAGAAGTCCGGCTCTATGTTTATTTATTATTATTATTTTACCATATATTTACTACTATACCAGAAATAACGGAGCAGTATTTCTTTAAAATCTACAAAGCTTTCTCTGTGTTATTATATTTGAATAAATTGGAGTTGATGGGAATACACACACACACACACACACACACACACACACTTGCAAGAATACTTTGAACACCCCCATGTAAGATTCTGGTGTAGTTTCCCTGCCCTGTTCACCACTTCACCTCCCATCCCACACGGCCACTCAGAACTTCTACCATTTACTCTAGATATGCATTGACTATAGCTATATACTGTTCTCACAGTAGCGCTTAATCAGCAGGAGAGATTTGATTTTTCATTATTATTTTGTTAGTATGATAAGAAGTGCCTGGTCACTTTCCATTATAAACAGATTTCTTATATCTGGTCCTGTAATCTCTTTAGTTAGTTAGCACTGAGTGGATAGGTTTAATGGAAGATTAGCTACAATCAAAGAGAGGATTATAGACAGGAAGTTAGGACAATAAAGCGTATCCAGACCAAAGTATAAGCCAATAAAAATGCAGAAATGCTATTTGCAGCTTGTAAACTATTTCCAAGACTTAAGGTATTCTAAAGGTCAGAGAATGATCTCTGATGAAAATGAAAATAACTAGAGGTCAATAACAAAGAGATAATTAGTAAGTAATATAAAATCTCTATATGTTTGCAGTTACATAAGGTACTAAGCAGTTCATGAATCATAGGAGAAATTGCAATGATAGATTAGAAATAAAATGCAATATGTTGAAGATCAAAATGGTTTTGTGTGTGTGTGTGTGTGGACTTGAACTCTGGGCTTGGGCTGTCCCTGTGATCTTTAGCTCAAGGCGAGTGCTCTACCATTTGAGCCACAGCGCCACTTCCGGTTTTCTAGTGGTTTATTGGAGATAAGAGTCTCACAGACTTTCCTGCCTGTGATGGTTTTGAATTGTGATCCTCAGATCTCAGCCTCCTGAGTAGCTAGGATTACAGGCGTGAGCCACTGGTGCCCAGCTTGAAGTTATGGTTTGATTGTAATTAATAACCCCCCCCCAAATAGAACAGAAAATAGTAGATGCTAAAAATCAATGTATCAGTCATCCCATTATGAGCCTACTGAAGTTAGGAAAAACAAAAACAAAATAAACCTATAAAAGTACAAGAAAGTAAATAATATGAAGAGAAAATTATAGCAGAAATAAATAAGAAAGACAACTAGAATAAAGTTAAAAAGCTCAAAGATAGTGTTTTGAAAAACAAAGTATACTCATACCTTCACAGTTAGGCCCATGAGTGATAAGTTTTTAATGATTTTACTAGGTAAACTATACCTTGTGTTTTGTTACTATTGATCTACATAAATGATTGCATTTCTGAGCTCCTTCAGGTCATTGTTTACTCTCATTCACTTATTGATGAGCTTATTTTTAGTTATATGCTTGGACTTGTGTGTGTATATGCATTACATTAATAATACTCCTAAGTACATAAATAAACATAATTGTAAGATTTCAGTTCAGCAAATTCTTTTTCACATTATGTGTGCTGGGCACTGAAAATAGAGCAAGAAGGAAAATGGAGTTTTGGCTTTTTTTAAGTTTATAGTCTAATAGAAATGCTTATGTTAAGAAAAAATAAGAATGCATGAAAGACAAGAAGGGGAAGAAAAAAGGAAGTATTTTCTCATAGAGAAAAGGAAAGAGATGATATCTAAGTCATTCAGGTTTGTATCTTTTGTTTTTAACCTTATGGCCCTCTCTCTCTCTGTGCCTCTCCCTCTCTCCCTCTCTTTCTCTCTTTCTCTCTCCCTTTCTCCTTCTCTCCCTCTCTCTTTCTCTGTTTGGCTGTGGGCCTGGGCACTGTCCCTGAGCTCTTCAGCTCAAGGCTAGGACTCTACCACTTGAGCCACGGTGCCATTTCCAGTTTTCTGAGTGGTTTATTGAAGATAAGAGTCTCACAGACTTTTTTTGCCCTTGCTGGCTTTGAACCGTGATCCTCAAATCTCAGCCTCATGGGTAGCTAGGATTACAGGTGTGGGCCACCAGCACCTGATGAGTTTCCACATTTTTTTTTGTTGTGAAAATACTGTACAGAGGAGTTACAAATACATGGGCAAGATCAGTACATTTCTTATCAAGCATTGTTGCCTCCTCTTTTGTTTCTCCTTCCTATTCCTTCCCATCTCCGCCCCTCCCCCCACCCCCCATCTCCCTCCCCCTCAACATTTTTTATAAACATGGGGGGCAATAAGGTGTGGCCTGATTCTGGCCATTGTGGTGGTAGCAGAAGTGATATACGAGATTGTACAAAATGTTTTTCCTTTTCTCCAGTTCCATCAGAAGTTGCTGGTATACTGAACCAATGGGTTGCGAGTATACACAATAAAATACTGATAGTAAAGGGCCCAGAGTCATCTACCTAGGAACTGTTTTTATTGTTAAGGTAGCCTTCACTCACTTTTACTCACTGCCTAACTTATCAAGGTTCGTCATCCAGACATAATGTCCCTGTCCACAATTGGTGGAGTAGTTGTCTTAACTAGGATCTGAGATTTCAGTCCATAGTTGTGATGCTCCATTGCTTTGGGGTCTGGCCCAAGAGTGTGTGGTACAGGAAACTGCTCACCTACTGGCATCCAAGAAACAAAAGATACAGAAGAAGGCTCCAGATCCCAATATCTCCTTTCAAGAGCACCCTTCCCCAGTAACATCACTTTCTTCTGCTTAGTCCTAATTCTTGATTCTACCAATTTTCATTCTTCTATCTCCTGTGGGCTAGAGACCAACCTTTCAACACCCAAGACCTTTAAGGTTATTCATATCCAAACTATAACAGTAGGTTAAATTTCACTTACTTGTATTCCAAAGTCAATACATTAAACACTTGTGATTCGTTCTTTAGTAAGAACTTATATTAATATGGGCCCTTTCCTAGCCCAAATTATCTGCCTCATTAAACACAATGACTACCCATAGATTGATATCATGGTGTTATGATATTGTTCCCAAAGGTTTCCTGTTAAAATGATAGTTTGTACTTGAAACTTACACACTTAGGGCTACTGTCTCAGAGGGTCTACACTTAACAAATAGGGAACATTAATTTTCATTTTAATGCTAAAGCTTTAATTCTAATCAATACTTAGCTCCAGACTCTTCCTTGATGACAAAGGTTCTATGGTGTAAAATCATAAATTAATCTTTAGGGATCTAAGCAAAGCTGAATTAAAAAAACATGTATATCAGGCAACATGGAACCCATTTCTGAGAATAGTTCCTATCATATCCTATGTTTCACACCTTTACTCAACCTTCCTTCAGTTATTTCCCTCTTTTCTGTGAGTTCTTTCATTCAATATATTCTGTTTTCTCAAGAGAACACTAAAAATGGTATTCAGTTATCTGTTAATACATGCCCCATGCATTTGTACGAGTGTTAATTCCTCCCTCTCATTACATGTGGCTTATGATAGGAGTTGACCTACTCTAAACTCTTGGCATCTCACCTTGGTAGGTTCTTCCATGATAGACTTCTTAGGGAAACCCTAAGGGGAAACTAAGTTGTGCAAGGACCATATACAACTGAATTTAGAGTATTTGTTCTCAAATCAAGTTAGCACAATGATTCACATAAATCAATAGAAAAAGAAGCAGTAATTGGAAGTGATCCAGCCATAGTTACAAGCAATGCAAAAAGGAAGGCTTTTAGTTCCCTGATTGACTTTGTCATCTCACAAAAAAATCTCTAAAGGCCTTGGAAAAACGTCATTGAAAAGCAATGGAGAGCAGCAGTTTTGTGCTGAACATTGTAACATTTACATTGCATTCTTTCACATCACAGGGATTTGAAGGAATGAGTAAAGTAGGATTAGGGGAAATATTCTAGACATGAGTTAAGTTGGGGATGGGGTGGGGGGAGGGAAAGAGGAGAAAAATGAGGAAAGGGATAATAAGTTTGATAAGAAATGTACTTATTACCTTACTTATGTACCTGTAACCACTCTATATACCACCTTTACAATAAAAAGATAATAAAAACATTAAAAAAAGAAAAAAACTACTGAGAAAGTATTCACAGAATATATATTTTGGTGTAAAAGTATCATCTTAAAATGTATTATTATTGGGAGTAGATTAATGAAAGCACAATAATAAAGCTCTTTGTTTTTTTAAAAATTAACAAAAGAAATTAATCATTCAAAAAAAGAATTGAGGGCATAGAATTCCACTGTGTATATATACCACATTTTCTTGATCCATTCATCTACTGAGGGGCATCTGGGTTGGTTCCATATCTTAGCTATGGTAAATAATGCTGCAATAAACATAGTTGTACTAGTAGCTTTAGGATGGGTAAATGCCCAAAAGTGTTATTGCTGGGTCATAGGGGAGCTCTATGTGGAGTCTTTTGAGGAAACTCCATACTACTTTCCAAAGTGGTTGAACAAGTTTACACTCCCACCAACAAGGCTGCCTTCTGTCCACATCCCTTCAGCATCTGTTGTTATTAGAGTTCTTGATTATAGCCATTCTAACTGGGGTGAGGTGGTATCTCAAGGTTGTTTTGATTTGCATTTCTTTTATGGCCAGAGAGATTGAGCATTTCTTCATGTGTCTATTGGCCATCCTTCTTTCCTCTTCAGAGAAGTTTCTCTTTAAGTCTTTAGCCCACTTACTTATTGGGCAGTTATTTCTTGAGGATTTGTTGTTGGGGGATTTAATTCTATGGCTCCATCAGAAAGAATGACACTGCCCCATTTGTTAGGACATGGAAAGACTTGGAAAAAATTATATTAAGTGAAGTAAGCCAGGCCCAAAGAAACATAGGTCCCATGGTATCCCTTATTTGCAATAACTAGTATATGTCTGAGACAAGCAGAAAAGGTCAGATAAGTTGATGTTAGGTGAAATGAACCCAAGATAAGTATTCAAATGTTTTTTTCTTTCTCGTAATTGTTTCTAATATATTTGTAAGATGATATCTGTGTTACGTTGTATGTCTCTCCCCCACGGTATAACCCCTGCTTTCACTGTATTTGACGTTGGCATAATTTATGGAGGGGAAGGGAAAAACCAAATAGTTTAAATAGGGATACAGGTGGACCCATTGCAACAATGAGATGTACAAGTCGTTATGTGGAGAAAGGAACTTTACAACTTTGGTGGGGGGGAGGATTGGGTGGAGGGGAGGGGAGAGGATGGGAAGGGATGGGAAGGGGAAACAAAGGAGGAGGCTACAATGCTTGATAGGAAATGTACTCATTACCTTGCCCATGTAATTGTAACCCCTCTGTATGGCATTTTCACAATAAAAAATAAAAAAATTTAAAAAACAATTGAGGGCAAATCTCAATTAACTTTTCTTTTTAAAAATTGTTATTGTAGAGTTGATATACGTAGGGGTTATAGTTACATGAATCAAGTAATGACCAATAAGTACCATTCTTTTAAAACCATGTCTCCCCTTCTGTTGCTCTCTCCTGATTTTCCCTCCCATCTCCATCCACAGTTTATTTCCCAAAGTGTCTAGTGAGTATAACTGTTGTATTTGCTCATTTTTGTTCCATCTTTTACAAATACAAAAAAACTAGCAAGCAAGAGGAAAATAAAACAAAAACAGCAACAATGGCAACTAAAAAATGTCTTGCTTTTTTTCTTGGAGTCCATTTCATAGAAATTATCTTATATGATCCTTTGCATAGAGCTGTTGGGCCTTTGTCATCCACTCCTATGCATAACCTCCTTTGGCTCAGTGTGTGGCTGTCTAGAGTCCTATATAATTCATCATGCCCCAGTGTATGTACACATATATATATATATGAATATGTATACATGTTTTTTATTTTAATCATTCATTGTGTTTACTTGTAGATTTATAGGTACATTGTAGTTACCACAAATGAGGAAAACCATGCAGCCTATGTGTTTTTTTTTTTTTGTCTGGCTTACTTCACTTACTATTGTTTTTTCCAAGCCTTTTCATCTCCTTACAAATGATACAGTATCTTTCTTTCGGTGGATGAGTAGAATTCCATTGTGTATAGCTACCACATTTTCTTAATCCATTCGTCCACTGGGGGACATCTAGGTTGATTCCATGTCTTGGCTATGGTAAACAATGCTGCAATGAACATGGTGTGGCTTTAATGTGGCCTGGTTTGTGGTCCATTGGATACATGCCCAGGAGTGGGATTGCTGAGTCAGAGGGAAGCTCTATGTTTTGTCTTTTAAGGAACTTCCACACTGCTTTCCAGAGTGTTTGAGCAAATTTACATTCCCACTAAAATTGTAATAGAGTTCTCTTTTGGCCACATCCTTACCAGCATTTGTTATTGTTAGTTTTCCTGATAGTGGCCATTCTGATTGGAGTGAGGTGGAATCTCAATGTTGTTTCGCATTTCTTTTTGGCCAGAGATGTTGAACACTTCTTCTAGTGTCTATTGGCCATTTTTTTCCTTCCTCTGAGAATTCTTTAAAGTCTTTAGCTCATTTATTCATTGGATTGTTGAGTTTTTGAGGGTTTATTTTTTAGGGGGTTAATTTTTTGAGCTCTAAGTATATTTTAGATATGAGACTCTTGTCTGATGCATAGCTAGTGAAGATTTTCCCTCATTATGTGGGCTTTCTATTTATCTTGCTGGCTATGTCCTTTGCCACAATTTGATACAATCCCATTTATCTAGTCTTTCTTTGACTTGTTGTGATTCTGGATCTTTATATAGGAAGGTTTGTCCCATGCCTAGAAGGCCAACGGTTTCCCCTAACCCTTCCTGCAATGTTTTCATAGTATCTGGCCATACATTGAGGTCTTTCATACATTTAGAGTTGATTCTGGTGCAAGGTGATATGTGAGTACCTAGCTTCCGTTTCTTGCACATAGATAGCCAATTTTCCCAGCACCATTTGTTGAAGAGGCTGTCTTTCTTCCCACCTGTGTTTTTTGCTTCCTTATTAAATATTAGGTGGCTATATATTTGTGGGCTTATTTCTGGGTTTTCTATTCTGTTCCATTGGTCCTCATGTCTATTCTTATGCCAGTACCAAGTTGTTGTTTTTTATTGCTATGGCTTTCTTTGTAGTAAAGCTTGAAATCTGGTATTGTTATTTCTCCAGTGCTCAATTAACTTTTCATCCATGAGTTCTCTTTAGTCTTTCAGTGAATACCATACAATATGATCATTGTAGAAACTAAAGGAAAAAATATCTGTGATTTTTGCACAGGGTCATTTTTATCTCTGTAGTAACTTGGTCTAGAAAGAAGCTCTTCAGAGCTGTGTAGATACCATGGATAAGTCCCTTACTTAACATTTTTGTTATTCGCCTTTTTCCATGAATAAGTATCATGACTCATTTTTATGTAGTGAAATAGTAAAATACTGTATATGCAAAACATATCTAGCACCTGGCCTGTTTCTAACTCCTCTTATATCTGTAATGTCCAATTCTCAGCCAGAAACCATTTGGAGCAAGTATAGGGCTGTCTCTTTCATCAACTCACTGAGTCTACAATGTGCTGACACTGGTACTTCTGTCAGTTTTCGCCACACTTCTGAGGCTGGAATGCCCAGAATTTTGATCTTTAATCCCAGAATTGCAGGGAAGCAATCATCTGTCTGGGCACATCAAGGTCCATTTTGGCAAAGAATGACATAGATAGTTTCATGGGGTTTCATGTATCCTGCAAGTGTACAGCAGATCTTTGCCTTTGTTATTTTGTTCAAGTCTCTGTAGCATATCTGACCTAATTTAACTGTTACTATT
>NW_012267241.1:1867575-1902424 GCF_000151885.1 Dipodomys ordii
AGGAGGAGGAGGAGGAGGAGGAGGAGGAGGAAGAGGAGGAAGAGGAAGAAGAGAAGAAGCAGCAGCAGCAGCTCAGAGATTCTACCACACATGTAATATTTATCTTCCTCATCTTAGCTCAGGAGCATCTGTATAACCAGGTGCTCTTAGTAACTGGCTTGGGTTAGAACTCCACCCTCTTTTATTTCTAGTTGTCACTTTCTGGTCAACAGAGCTTAACTGATTGCTAATTAAAACCTATATTTTCTTTTGATTTAGTGTGATATGCTGATAACACCAAAGTGGTTTGTGTTTCCATGTGAGTCAAACTTCAGAGTTCCAGAGAGCATCTCACAGCTGAAATATAGAGATCACTCAGGAGAAAAGGTAAATGGTGAGGCTACTAGAACATTTGCATCAGCTACTTGGCACAGAATGGCTATTGAATTAATTGACTGCATCAGTGGAAATCTAGAAGCCAATCTTGGAGGGAAAGGGACTAGGCAGAAGGCTGGCATGGATATTTGAGCAAATGCATGAGGGAAGACTCTTGGGAATTGGAGCTTAGTGTTTCTGTAGTGGACATAGAGAAATTCCATCTACAGAAGACAACTTTCTTCTAGGGTAAGGAACACAAAAGATACTCTAAAGATGATTGGTTATGAATGATGGGAATATGGACCAATGCTCCTTTCTTCTGTGCACTCTTCAAGCTTCTCCACTCTTCTTTTTCTAGCCATAAATACAATTATGTCTATTTAATTTTTTAAAAGAAAAGGACCATTCTCTCTTTTTTTTCTAGAGAGACTACATGTACACTTACAGGTTGAACCTGAGCTTTGATCAAATTCTGACCATTGACCAGAAATTTCAAGTTAACAAATTTATTTTCTCATGATACCTTTGCTGTATATAGATATGGATTGTCTGGTTGTCTGAACCACTTTGATCAGAGAATTCTAGGGATGCATTCATTTGATCAGACATGACTAATGTAGCTATCTACATAGATTCAAAACTCCCTTTCCCCCCACTTATGTACCAAATGGTATAGCCTGTGGGTTTCTGAACATAACAGTTTGGTCTGCCATGCTATATCAGCCAGCTTTAGGCTGAGTCCTGGTAGCACAAGCCAATATGAATAATTAAGCCAGGATATATAAGATGTGAGTTAGTTTCAACTTGGATACCAGACATCTAGATCTTTCACTTGCACAGTTATCTAGAGAAGAAGGATAAAAGTGTTAGCATAATTAAGTTTTCAACTCTAAGTCACAATCAGATTCGGTTGTGACTGTTGCAATTTTCTGAAAATTAAAGTGCTGCATATGTGGGCAGTGAGTTCATCATCAGGCTCACTACTGCATGGTCCAAACAGCTTAGTCAAAGTCTAACCAAGCCTCTAAAAGAGAGCTTATAACATGTGACAGCAGCCTGTTCAGGGCCTTCCCTAGTGTCCAATTTGCCACTTTCCCCTCTTTTTACTTCTCTTTAGCCCTGGAAACTTTGCAAGTGATTTCCATTTGATTTAGGAAAGTCATAGAGCAAAGAGACTATCTGTAAACATAAAGAATACAATGGAAAACATTATGTGTGTATATAAAGAGAAATAAAACCAGACAAAAAACTTTACAGCTTGTCTCCAAAGAATTATAAAATTAGTGAATGAAGGGCATGTCGTTACTTTTTTATATTTGCATTTTGCCAATGGAAAGCCTCATAATATTTTTACTATACTTGTAGACTTGGCACTTCAGTCTGTTATGTGGATGGAAAACAGCCTCCAGAACTAGAGGATGCTAGAAAGGGTGGAGTGGGAGAAAGTCTAAAGTATTAAAAGCCAAATTTCTTCAACACTGTCACCTGGGAATTGCTGAGCAGGTGCAGGGCAGAGCATCAGAGCTGATTGTGCTGCCATAGCAGATTCTCTTGACAGGCTTTCCTTGGGAAAAATCTCCAGTCTCCATCCTTCTCATTTGTAAAATAGAAAGAAAAATAAAATGAAAAATTAATATTCATTACAATAGAAACCCTGCGATTGCAACCTTCATGCCCATTTATTATTGCTCTGATATTGTCATTCTGAGGCTTCATATGAATTCTATCATGATGCTTGATTTATATGTGTAAGGATTTTGCTTCTGCATTGAAGAGTTGGTTAGTGTGTTTATCAAGTTTGCTGGCATATATTTGGATATAGGGATGTTAGGAAGTAATAGAGATCAATAAAGCTATAAAGTGAATTTCTATTATGATAACCTTTTATGAGAGAATATGAACACAAAAGTGGAAGGGATGAGCAAAAATGGCCAGTCTTGATCTTAGACTTCCTACACTCTAGAACCTTAGGTACAGAAGTTTCTGTTACTTAACCATTCAGTCTGTAATATTTGGTTGTAATATTCCAAACCAACTAAAACACAGTTAAATTGCTTGGGCTCATTTATTCTCAATTAAGGATTAATTTGGCAATTTAGTTATAAAGTCCTTTCTGTTTCCCAGACATGCTAATTGCTTATACCACTCAGAAAATAAGAGGATGAATAATGGTTGAGTCTATAGCTTTGTACCCACAGGGGTCACATAATTTGACAAAAGTTTCCCAGCAATGAGTGTCAACCTCCTAGTTTGCTGAGCCTACTTTTGTGTTCTTTGCACTATGAGGTAAACAAAGATACCATCTCATCTCAGACATTGCTCAATTTATTACAGGTGGCCTATGTAGCCACAATTTATATCTTAAAAAAGAGAGGACCGATAAATCTAATCATGTTAAAAAGTATTTTTGCAGGACAACAACAAAACAAAACAAAATCCTATCATAAGAAATTTGAAAGTCAAGTGACTTTTGAAGTCATTAGAAGTATAAGAAGTATTTGATCACTTATGATAATAGTATGATAAGAAAGGAAATGGAAAAATAAAATGAATAGATAGATAACAGTTAAAATTATCTCTTATACATATGAAAACATTCTTTCAAAAAATGTAATATAAATATATGGACAAAGGAACAGAAAGAGATTTTGATTCTACACTTTTTAAAAATAATTTTTGGTTTTTGAAACATGTAATTTAATTATCCAGTAATGAATATAAAGTAACAGAAAGAGAGGAGAGAGACAGAAACAACGAGGAGAGATAGAAAGAAAGAGAGAAAGGAAGAAGAAGAAGGAAGAAGAGGAGGGGGTGAGGAAAAAAGGAGGAGTAGAAATAAAAAGAAGCCAAATTCTCATAGTAATGGGAATTCCTGTATTCCTTTGTTCTATTTTCTGATGGGAGAACTCAATTTGGCTATTTTCTAACTGCAGAGTAATAACTTTACTTGGAAGTTTAAAAAATACATGTTGAATAATCACCACATAGTCTGAAAGTATAATATTTGAAAGAGGTTTAGCCAAAACATTAGAAAATGCACTCCCAAGATAATCTTGCCATAGTTGCAAATGTTTTGAATTACTATTTGTGGCACAGTAAAGTGGAAATATCATAGGCCTTAGACGCAGGCCACAAATGGCTGCTCAAACTCATCTGCCACAAACAAGCTTTGTGGTTTCTAAGAATTAAGTTGCCATTCTTATTCAAGACGGTATTAGTAATAGTGCCAATAGTAGTTGAAGTAAGACCACCAAAGTTGAACAGCTAACACAGGTAGATTTGTCCTAGATTGTGGCTATATTTATTGTAAAAATTCTCCCAAACTAGTAGGCATTTAGAAAATAAAGACATTCTGAAAAAGCCAGTAGCATATTACTGTCATTTCTCTACTTCTCATATCATTGACTGTCAAAGCATAGATTACAGACACAGAGAGAAGCAAACAATCTCATGGTAGCAAAATGGATTCCACAATGAGTTAGAGGAAGGTTTGAGTGCCTGACTCTTAGGTAGTCATAAGAAATCCCAGAGCAATATAAGAGTTGGAATTAGAGAGAAGAAATGGCCTCATTAGATGTGCTGTTCAGAAATTTGACAGATCAAAATGATAGAAGAGCCATAGAAAGAATACCCAAGAACCATGCTGGGTGCCATGATCTCAACTGCTTGAGTGACTGAAATCAGAAGGATCAAGTTACTGGGACAAAGTTAATAGAAAAGTTCACAAACCCTTTCTCAATTGATAGCTATGCATGGTGGTGCATGCCTATCATACTAGTGTTGTGGTAGGAAAATAGCTGGAGGATGACAGTTGCATGGTAACATGGACAGAAAAGTCCTCAAGACCTTGTCTCAAAGAACCTGGACATGAGGGTGCATGACTGTCATTCTACTAGGTAGAAAACTTATAATACAGGATTATAGTGGTCCAGGTATATACCCACCTAAAAAAATGTAGCCAGCACACACACACACACACACACACACACACACACACACACACACACAAAGCTGGAAGCATAGCTCTGATTTATCACACTTGCTGAGTTGGCAGAGAGCCCTGACTTTAAACTCCAGTACTACCAACAACAATAACAAAAATACAAGAATTTAGGGCATAGCAGTTGAGATCTCTATTTTAGCCTCACACATCTTATTTATATATTCCAGTTAATTGTAAAGACTTTGATGTATTTATCCACATCCCAAAATACTTCTATAATAGGTTAGGTTTGAAATGGTAAAGAGCAAATATTTTCACAAAAAAATTGGTTAAAATAGGGCTGGGAAGGTGGCTCAGTGGTAGAGTGCTTGCCTTGCATGCATGAGGCCCTGGCTTCAATTCCTCAGCACCACATAAGCAAAAAGAAAAAAGCCAGAAGTGGTGCTGTGGCTCAAGTGGTAGAACACTAGCCTTGAGCTGAAGAGCTGAGGGACAGCGCCCAGGCCCAGAGTTCAGGCCCCATGACCGGACCCCCCCAAAAAAATTGGTTAAGATAAAAGTAAGCATTGATATTTGCTGGGTTGCTCAAGTGGTAGAGCTCTGGTCTGACAAGATGAGGCCCTGAGTTGAAACCCCACTGTTGTCAAAACAAAACCTTCCATGTTTAATTATCTTGCTATATCAACAACTTCGCTCTCTTGAATTCTAAACTCAATTTTTCATGAATTACTAAAATTTCACTATATTCAATACATAAGTGTTCATTAGAAGCAAAAATACTAACAGAAAAGTCTGAGCTGAGATGAATGAAGCGCTTAAAATATAACTTGAATCAAGAAACTCTCACAACAAATGTGATTTTGTTCCTTACAGGTTCATGGAAATCACAGTAAACAAACAGATCCAACTTACCTATCCTGCCTCTGATTTAAGGTTTGGCATGCATGGAATCTAGTCTATAATATTTTCCACCAGGCCATATACTCTGACTTGTTTAGGTTTTAAGAAATCCAAGAGCTGAACAATGATTTTTGCAAGTGGCAAATGCCTTTCAGGACAAGCACTTCAAGTTGTTGCTTGTGTATCTTGGAAAATGATATCCTGTTTTGAAGCCATGGAATCCAGATCCCAATTCCAATTAAGGTTTTATTTATAGCAAAACAGCCATAATGAAGGGGGACTGTCCACCCCAGACTTTGCTGCCATTGAATTGGGATGAGTACAATGCTCCACAGCAATAAACCCACAAGATTATTCTGACACAATTCTCCACAAGCAGCTAATTGTACGTGCCTTTCTGCATTGCATATTTTACCAATGACGTGTTGTTATGTGTTTTTGAGTCAACTTTTTTCTTTTATTATGTAGAGTGCTCCATTACCTCTGCAAACAGTCATTCCCACTGAGTAGCTACTAACTAGATAGATTACAGGACCAGATCCAAGGAAGTATAACAGGAAATGACCAGTCACTTCTTGTCATCATACTAACAAAATAATAATGAAGAATCAAATCCTGCATACTGATTAAATTCTGCTTTGAGAAGAGAGAATGGGGACATATTTTGTGTACATCTAGAATAAATAGGAGAAGCTCTGAGTGTCCCTGTGATGAAGGGGAAGGACAGAAAAGATGCTCCAGAATCTTAAGGTATTCTTGAATGTGTTCATGTGTGTATGTTCTCCATGAACTCCAATTTATTCAAATACAATGTAGGGAAAACTTTGCATGTTTGAAAGAAATGCTTCCCATATGATTTCTTAATATATGTAATAAATGTACAATATTATGATAATAAATATTACACAGAGGAAAACATATATTGGATGATTTCTATGTTTAAACACATAGCCTTACTCTTCCCCATGGTTGAGACTGTTTCTCTGTGGTAATATCATTCAAGTTGATATTACAGTTTGGAAATGAACTTCAAAAAGTCATCTATATTCACTTTCTTATTCCTTTATGGTAATGTCACACATCTCCATTAAAAAAAATAATGGTATGTAAAAGAATGCTGTTGTGTCTGCTATTAGTGACTTTAAGCAAGGAAACATCCTCAGCATCAATCTCCTTGTAATGATGATGGAGAATAAACTCCTTTGTTCTCACTAATAGTTATGATAGTGAGATGGTTAGGATCAGAGGGTGAATAGGAAACCAGGAAAATGAGGACTCTGCGTAGAAGTCAAATATTACAGTCTGAAGGAGTTTAGCTGAACTTAATATGGGCTAAACACCATATGAGGTAAAAAAGATATGCACAGAATGTCCTTGCTTCTCTATGTTTCAGGGACAAAGAATGTGAAATAAGCATTGTCTTACCAAGATGGGGCAAATATGGGGCAAAATGAAGGGAAAGATTGGGATGGAATAAACAGAAAGTACTAAGAAAAAGGCACAGGGCAACAGGCACTAGTTACGAAAGACATATGATTTGAGTTAGGCTGTGGCAAAGGCCACAAGGTGGAGAAAAAGGGATGAGTCTTTAGGCACTGCATTAGTAGGGGAGGGTGATTTGGAAGTCCTGAGTAACCAACATGTGCCAATCCTTTCCGGAAAAACCGAGAACCTTAGCTCATACCCACATTATGCAGAACATATCTTTGTGCACAGGTTACAGTGTTAAGTAAAGCATGCGCCTCTGTATAATTTGTCTCTGGGGAAAGTTATCACCTAAGGCAAAGGGTGAGTGTTCTGTGTTATAATTCCTTTGCCTTCATAGCTGGCATCCAGAATAATTCCAGTACATCAGGAGAGATTTACCCCCCAATTCCACAGGAAGGTTGTAGTAGGCTAGGACAGTAGGTTGGGATAAGGTGACAGATCTGGAGCCAGAGGTTGGAGGGGTGGGGACCATTACAGAAAGCCATCTTTCCTACAGAATTTCTCAAAAGCAAGATCTCCCAGCTGGGAAATTTTTACCTTTTCCTGTTCACCTCTCCCTCAACCTCAAATGCCTTTCCTTAAATGTAGAGAATAGTTGAGGATGGGCTGGTATGATTAATGCCAACCTGTCTGGAGTGTATCTCCATCACTCCACAGTCTTTCCATTTTTCTTAGATGCTGAGAAAATGCTTTTCACAGCTATGATGACACAGCCAGAAATATCACCTTTTGAAGACATCATAACCGTGAGCTATGACACTCTTTTGGCCGTTAGAAGGTTATTTGCTGTAGCCATTAAATACAGCACTGTCATTCTCACTCACCTGAGCCATATTTTCTCCTTCAATAGATTATCCATAAATATAGGCTCAGGTACAAATAGAAATAATGAACATTCACAGCTGAAGAAGACATACACAGCCAAATCCTGCTGGAGGGCAAGGAAGCAAACCCTTCCCCAGAGGAGCTATGCAGAACTCCATAGATGCCACATTTCCCCAGGGATTCTAAGTACCCTCCCCCCTCCCTCCCCTCCAGTCAACATGACTTCAGTAACCTATCAACATAGCTCTCACACCTTCCAGATTCCAAGGCTGTTCCAAACTACCCACCTAGTAGACAAGTCTATTTTGCTGCCATTTGATAATGAGAATGACTTATTAATAGTAGTATAGCACAGGCTTTAATTCCAATTAATATTACTATTGTTAATAATTTATTCTATATGTATAAATGCTACAATTTCTGAAGGGCTGAACAAGCAGATACTACCCTCAGTTAATGTAAATAATATTTTTTATATTCCAATCTGATGTTTCATTGAGCGATTTCCCTGGAAGCCTAGAGAACTGGAGCGGTGTAGTCACAAACTAGAGCCCTCTTTAGCTCTTGCAAGAGTGAGAGAAGAATGTGATAATTAGATGAGAGATGGTATCGCACAGATGATTAATTTTGCAGGCATTTGTAGAGAAAGATGATTAGAAATTCCCTGTGATTGATAGGATTTACCTGGTCTCAGGGAGAAGGAAATCTACAAAGAGCTTTTATCTGATTTCTTAAAAGTGGGATCTAAAGAGTGAGTAGAAGATAAAAAGGCAGGGATATTCCTGACATATATGGATCTCAGTCATGTCATCTAACAATGAGAAAACTAACAATGAGAAAATTAAGGCTGGGAAATAACTTGCAGATTGTGTACTATAGTGAAGTCATGATTCCTGAGGATGATCTACCCATCTAGAAACTGCCTTTGTCCACAAATGTTTGTGTTCTGGACTTTTAAAATATCCTGACTCAGTGAGAAGAAAGACCGGGGGAAAGACCATGAGCGTCATGGGACTTAGTGTCATTACATTGCTCAAGACAGATCTGTCCTCACAGAGAGACATTAGCTCATCTCTGAGCTGAGTCTTTGTCTTCCTGCCTAATTTTCAGAGTTGATATATTTGACTAGTGAAGATGACATGCCTGGTACAGAGGCACCTTGTCCATAAAAGGATATTTTTTCTGTGCATTACATGTTCATATTTCCAATAGGTTAAATACCGTCATGTGGATACAGCTGTTTTTAGAATAAAGTGTTATTAAGTTTTTGACACTAGAAGTACATGTCATATTTAAATGTCAGCTAAATGTGTTATATATTTTCATCAGATTCCAGGTATTTAGGGAAATATCTTCCCTGAAGCTATAACATGTACATAACACTCATATACATATGCCTACAAATGTTATTGCAAGAAAGAGGAGTGAAGGAAGAGAAGGAGGGAGATAAAGTTTGTTTATACATAATATTATAAGAAATGCATCTTGAGATCTGACCATTAGCAAGCCAGCATTGGAAGGGAGCTACACAGAGTGTGTGAAGAGATGTGCTTTACCTCATTTTCATTCTGGACCATCTGTTTGCCAGGCAGTAGCTGGAAAAATCCTCCAGTGACTGCCAATTATTGTTAGAATAAAACCCTGAGTCCTCCTCAGAGCCCAGAAAGTCCTTCTTGGATTGGCCCTGGTTAGCTCTTACGCATTTCCCACTGTTTTTGCTCACTCTCCCAACATCTTCAAAGACCCATAGCATATTGCTGGCTGAGAGCCATGGCTGCTTCTCTGCACACTTCTCTGTGCTACTCTCCTTGTGGGTCTCTCCTTGATTACCCTTTCCAAGATTACTCACTTCCAAGATTCCTTCAAGATTCCTTCAAAGATTACTTCAAAGGCCTTCTCATTGATCACCCCTTCTAAGATAACTCACTTCCAAGATTACTCCCTTTTCCTTTCTGGCCCATTGTCTTGCTTTATTCATAAGAATTAAAATGATCTGATTAAAGCAAAATAAAATATAATGTATAATAAAACATAGCGTACATGTGCGTATATATGTACTAACAATACTGTTCATATTTCAAGTGGTGTCCAATATTGTCTTTCATTTGTTATACTCATTGAGCTTATGTGTCTCTCAAGGAGGGGTATCTGTTCTCCACAGGGATAGATTTTATTGGTTTTAAGCTGTAACCCTCACACATAATGGATATTGATTTAGCACTTTTTGAATGATTGACCAAAAGCAGCAAGAAAATATTTATTTTAATAGTTATTTACTTATTAATTTATAGTTACCTTCATAAATTTACTAAGCTGGTTGAGAACTAGAACATTCCTAGAGATTGTCATTTGTCTACATGGCTCCTTTCTCCTTCCCACATCGTGTCCGTATTCATTCAATATGACAGTTACTCTGGACTTTTTGTTATAATTCCCTATATGTATAACTCTAATATATGTATATCTAAAATTATAAATTGCTTAGAGTTTTTTATTTGTTTTTTTTTCCATGCCATTTAAAAAGAACATTGTCCTGCAAGGAATCGCCCAGAACATTTTTTTTGCATTCAATTTTATATTCTTGTATGCATTAATATTATTTGAGTATTATTTTACTTTTATATTTTATGTATCATATTGATATACGAGCTTTGTCAATATTTTCACAGTTGTGTAGTTTTATTTCCTTTTGTAACTATTTTCATATTGTCTTAAGTCAATGTGCTAGTATGGTTCTTACTGGTGAGTCGAGACTATTTGGCAGAATCATTCAGTGATTTATCCCAAGCTGTTGATCAGTAAGTGAGGATCAGGGCTGAGATCTCTACTGAGAAGTCTTAGAGATTTGTAGGGACATTTTGAATGTACTGCTCGATCATTTAGTTAGCAAGTTAATGTGCTCCGTCATCGCTTGCCTCTTTTCCTCTGTGGCCGCCCCTCCTAGCTTTTCAGCCCTGGTTTACTGTTGAGTCTCACCTGTAAACCCAGTCAGTCCCATTTATCTTTCCAAAGCAACTGTAACAGAGGAAGAAGTGTATTAATTACTCCAGCTGGTGGTGTTTTAAATACAATCCCCCCAAAGATTCACTGTAAGAGACTTTGTTGACAAATAGGCTTGGGAATTAGTGTTCTGCCCTGTTGTCACCATGTTGTATTGTCACATTTTAACTTTCCCACAGTGCTTCAGCTCCACATTCATGGTTCTTGTGTGTGTGTGTGTGTGTGTGTGAGTGAGTGTGGTGTGTTGTTTTTTGTATTTTCCAGTCCTGGGGCTTGGACTCTGGGTCTACGTGCTATCCCTGTGCTCCTTTTGCTCAAGGTTAGGGTTCTACTACCTGACCAAAGCTTCAGTTCCAGCTTTTTCTGTGACTAATTGGCTATAAGAAATTCACAGGTGTTTCTGCCCAGGCTGGTTTAGAGCCCCGACCCTCAGATCTCAGCCTCTTGAGGAGCTTGAATTACAAGTGTGAGTCACCAGTATCCAGCTTTCATGGTTCTGTCTTGGAGAGCTGTCCTGCCTTCCAGGCCGGCATTTGGTTTTTCTCTAGAACCTTTGCTCTTTTATGAAAATCTGGCTATTTTGTGACGTTGCCTTGATTTTCTCAGTCTTCTTTCTGGAGAAATATGACTATCCACCTTCGGCATGATCTCCAAGACTTGCTAGTGTCTCAATCCTTTACTCTGTAGCCTCACTTTTCTGGTCCTAATTCAAGCAATTCCTGAATTTAAGTAAGAGATTACTGGATTTCTGTGTCAGATACTTTCTTCAAGCTGAGCATCCGGAATTAATCTCTTATATAGCCACAAATTCTTCACATTTGCAAAATAAATTGCTGAAATTAGGGAGAAGTTTATGCCCAAAAGTGGGATTGCTGGGTCACAGGGGAGCTCTTTGTGGATTCTTTTGAGGAACCTCCATACTACTTTCCAAAGTGGTTGAACAAGTTTACACTCCCACCAACAACACAGTAAGGTTCCCTTCTGTCCACATCCCCTCCAGCATCTGTTGTTATTAGAGTTCTTGATTATAGCCATTCAAAGTCCAGAGAGTCTGTAACTAACTGGTAGTTACTGGAGTATAAAGCTCCAATATATTAGAGTAACATAAATTTGAATAACAAAAGTATTATAGCTTGAGAAAAAGTGATCACATGTACACTCCACCTCATGTGTGATGCAGCATCAGACTTTGTTATTGAGAGTACACATTGACATACTTCATATTTTTCAAGCCAACTTCAGAGTATGTACTCTTCAAACATTTGTGTATTTTGACCCTATATAGCTACTGTAGAAACATTGGTAAGATTATTCATTTTATTTTATTTTTTCATTACAGTACTAGGACTTGAACTCAGGTCCTTAAGCTTTCCCTCAGCATTCTTGCTCATGGCTGGTGCTCTAACACTTGAGCTGTGTTCCAATCCAGCATTTTTCTAGTTAATTGGAGATGGAATCTCATAAACCTTTCTACCAAGTCTGGCTTCAAACTATAAATCCTGCAGATCTCAACCTCCTAAGTAGCTAGGATTACATGCATAAGACACTGGCATCTGGCAGAAGATTACTTAAACTTTATGGACAAAGATATTCACTGAAGCTTTTCCTAGTTATAAAAATATAACAACCAAAATCTATTTGAATGATCAATAAATTAATTTTGTTACTTCCATTAGAATAGTCTTACATTTCATTTTTACACTAACTCTAAAAAAGTAGCATTATGATGTTAAAATGTTATATGAAAAAATGTGAAAATCATATGAACAGCACAATCAACCTACTTTTTTCATTATCTATCTGAAGAAATAATGTTGGTAGGAATCCTCTAAAAACTAAAAAGTGGTGGAATTAAAGCTCTCTTCTAGTTTTCCAGCTCTTCTGCATCATTTTTATAGGTAGAAAAGAAATAACCAAACTAAAATAAATCAAACATGACACCTTGTCAATTATGAACACAAATAAAAGGCAGAGAGTAAAGACTGAGAAAACCAGCCTCAAAGAGATTTAAACCGCCTCCTTCCCTGCCTAGATCTCTTGCCCTGTGGAGATCAGAGCAGGAAAGCTCTTTCTAGTTGCTTGTGAAACATCTGCTTTGGAGATCAAATTCAAGAGTAGAAATAAGCCCGAGATATAAAATGATTTACTCTATGGAGAAAGCAGACTTTCAAATCAGATGGAATTGAGGGATATGTTAACATGCATTAAATGTCTTTCGAAGTGTGTCGGGCACATAGTAATTGCTGAAATGCTGAGATGTTATTATTGTCGTCATTTGTCAGGACAGGCTATTGATATAGGTGGCCCTCAGTTTAAGAAAATACATAATGATACATGATGAGAATGATGAAATAATAACAATGAAATTCATAATGATAAAACTCTATTATGTCTTACATGGAAACAAATTCTAAGTAGATTTAAAATCCAAATGCCACAAAAACAAGTCTATATCTAATTGAAAGGAAACTCAGGGTACAGAAGTTCTCTGTTAGTGTAATATCAAAGAGGGAACCTGTCAGTATAAGCAATTAAAAATTTCTGTGAGAATAAAAATAAAAGGAATGATAGTCTAGGGTGAACTCATAAAATAGCCATTTCTGGATGATATATGCTTATTTTCCTTTTCACCCCTCACTACATAAGTTAGTGATTTCATTAAGACAAAGCTCAAGCAAATCTATAAAAAAGAAACAAGTACTCCAATAAAGCGTAAAACAAATGATAAGAATAGGAAAACAAATTATGTCCATATGTAATTAAGGTATATTTTTGTCTTTGTAAGTAACTAAAGGAATGTGAATTACAACATGAAGTACCAGATGTATTTTTTCATATGGCTTAACAAAGATAAAAATAAATATCTGATATATATATATATATATATATATATTTTTTTTTTTTTTTTTGGTCCGGTCGTGGGGCCTGAACTCTGGGCCTGGGCACTGTCCCTCAGCTCTTCAGCTCAAGGCTAGCACTGTACCACTTGAGCCACAACGCCACTTCCAGCTTTTTTTCTTTTTGCTTATATGGTGCTGAGGAATCCAACCCAGGGCCTCATGCATGCAAGGCAAGTTCTCTACCACTGGGCCACCTTCCCAGCCCCAATATCTGATATTTTTGAGATTGAGTTTGTATGTGGGTTTTGTAGAATTTGGTAGAAATGCTTCGGAAGATTTCTGTTGTTAAAATTGTAGCAATGAGTTTGATTTACCTTATGCTTATGGAAAGCATAACCCTTTTAATAATAGGAATATAAATGCCAAGGAACAAATGGTACAGAAGTTTTAATGTCTATGCTTTTTTCTGTTTCATTTAAAAAGTAAAAACATTAGTTTAACCATAAGAATCTTTGAATTGTTTGGAAATACCTGGGGATATATATATATATATATATATATATATATATATATATGCATGTATGTATGCATGTATGTGTGTATGTATACATGGTTTATGTATATATATATGTATCTTTGGAAGCTTTGGAATATTTATAAATATGTATGAAACATTTAAATTAAATGCTAATAAGATCTAGTCCTAAAAAATTAAGCATCATCTCAAATTAAAATGAAGTCATTAAGTTTAATAGAAATATAGAAAGACTGTGGTATAATAAACCACATTTCTCTCTCCTAACTCCTCACAAAAGAACTCACATGTGAATATAAATTAATGAAAGCTTTTGAAGGAATAACAGGCCATTTGTAAAGTACTAAAAATTGTAAATATGCTTTGACAGAGAAACCTCACTTTTGGTAATGTACCCTAAACCAGAGAAGTGTTCAGAGTCGTTTTATAAGGGAATTCATTGAAGTGTAGTTAGTAATACTGAGAAATTGGAAATAAATATCACTAGATGGGATAGACTAAAATTTAGACTGTTTGGGGTAGAATATGTTGCATGAGATTTGATGCATATTTACTGAGTTTACTTAAAATAGTATGTCCGTGGTGTTCTGAAAGTGAAAAGTCAGCTGCAATGAAATACATTTATTATGATTCTTTTAACATAAAAATGCACATAAACAAACATGCCAGAATATAATCAACTGCCAGGAAAAATATATGATGACAAGCTCACAGTGTCTACTTCTAAATGTAAAATCACAAAGAATTTTCCCTTTTCCCTATGTCTTTACACACAATAGTATTATTTAATGAGTCTTGAAATAATCAGACTTTTCGTTTCAACTATTGCATTTATTGTCTCCTTTTACCTGACACCTGGAAACAGAGCCAGAGATCAGAAGTGGTGGGCACATAGCTAGAAAGCCGAAAGTCCAGGAAACAGAAAAGCCCACAATGCATGCATTCATAAGCTGGTTAATGCCGTGTGCAACAAGGTTTCATTCCACTGGGGTCTCTTCTCAGTATTGTCCCACAGAGGTGCAGGAGTGCAGAAGCCTTTGAGCATCAAGTCTCACTACTCCCTGGTAGAAGGTTGCCCAGGGTGTTGGTTCTTTTGAGCTCCCCTACATGGGGTCAGAGCAGACTGCTGTAGTGCCAGAGGCAAATTCTCAGGCAGAGAAGCAGGGAGCTGAGTCTGCTTGAGTGGGGCGGTGATGGAGTGGTGTTCCCTGGAGCTGCAGCTGAACTCCTGTGGAGAGCTCAGGGATGGATGTGGTGCACAGCACCAACTGCCTGGGATGCTTTGGCATCCCAGGACTTTTTTTTTTTCCAGCAACACAAAAGGCTCACCTGCTCTTCCTTAGCTCTGTGGATCATATTCTCAGCAGTCACCAGAGCGATCATTCTAAAATGGAGCCCATTGTGCCAAACCTCTACTCAAAACCTCATATGTATCAATAAAACACACAAATGATCCTACAAACAAAGCCACCCCAAAGCTTAGATACTTCACAGGCAATGGTTGATCCAGCTTCCACGAAGCTATATCCGCGACTCTACTCACTGCCGGCACTGTTCCTCCGCCACACCCAAAGCCATGGCATTAGTCCCTACTTCATGGAAAGCTCCTCTCTTCCACATATGTACCAAGCTCTCTCTCTCTCTCTGTCTTTTTCTCTCCCTCTCCCTCTTTCTCTCTCTCCCTTTCCCTCTCCCTTCCTCTCTCTGTCTCTCTGTCTCTGTCTCTGTTTCTCTGTCTCTGTGTCTCTGTCCCTGTGTGTCTGTGTCTGTCTGTCTGTCTGTCTCTCTCGCTCTCTCACTTCATTCAGGCATCTGCCCAGTTAGTCCTTTCTCAGAGTAGCTTTCCATGACAATCTTTTGCAGAATAGCAAAGCTCTGGATTGTTGCTTTCTCTTTCTATTGTTTTTTCCATTGAAAGGGAATCGCCATTTGACAAGGCCAGAAAGGAAGTCTACTGCATTGCTGGTGGGAGTGTAAACTTGTTCAACCACTTTGGAAAGCAGTATGGAGGTTCCTCAAAAGACTCCTCATAGAGCTCCCCTATGACCCAGCAATCCCACTTTTGGGCATTTACCCAAATGACCACAAACAAGGCCATACTAAGGCTACCAGCACAACTATGTTTATCACAGCATTATTTACCATAACTAAGATATGGAACCCAACCCATATGCCTCTCAGTAGATGAATGGATCAAAAAATGTGGTAAAAATTTTATTAAGTGAAGTAAGCCAGGCCCAAAGAAACATAGGTCCCATGGTTTCCCTTATTTGCAGTAACTAGTACATGTGTCGGACAAGCAGAAAAGGTCAAAAGCTATGTACATATGACCATATAAGATGATGTTAAGTGAAATGAACCCCAAGATAGGAACACAAATGTCTTTTTTCTTTCTTGCTATTGTTTCTAATGTATTTATAATGTACCATGCATTTTTTTTTGTTTCTTTGTATGTTCCTCCCCCCCACGGTATAATCCCTGTTTTCATTGTATTTGATGTCGGTGCCCTGCATCTTGTATATACACTTCTCTAATTTGGGGAGGGGAAGAGAAAAAACATGCTTAAATAGGGATACAGGTTGACCCATTGTAACAATGAGATGTACAAAACACTTCTGTTTACAACTTTACAACTGCACTGGGGGTGGATATAGTTGTGGAGGTGGGAGGGAAGGGATGGTAGGGGGAAAACAAAGGAGGCAACAATGCTCAATTGGAAAAGTGCTCATTACCTTGCTTATGTAACTGTAATCCCTCTGTACAGTATTTTTACAATAAAAACATATAAAAAATTGGTAACCCCTCTGTACATCATCTTTACAATAGAAAATAAAATAATTAAAAAATTTGTTCAGTTTCTTACCTGCAGTAGGCTAGAAGCTTTATTAGGACTGACCTATGCCTTTATATTATGTTCTGTTACTATCATTATTTCCTCTGTGCCTAGATGATTGCATGCATCTATTAAGCATTTATCAAGCACTTAGTGAATGTTGAGTAAATGAATGATTGAACAAAGGACTCCCCAACTTCCAAAGGAAGGATAGAAAAAAGTAGAGAATATATCAATAAGCCAGGATCCTTCCTTGGTGTTTTCTGTTTAGCAGAGTCAGTCTTAACTAACCTTCCATAGTTTTGACAATTTGCTTCGTCTAACTGGTTAGTTAGTGTGCAGCTTTTGGGCTGCCAGGGTATATAGAATCAGCCATTGTTAACCCAGTAGTCAGGTATTGATTTCTGTAAGTTGTCTGCTCCCAGAGCTGTCTGCATCCTGGCAATTCCAGTCAACATGACCTGTCTTGGGCAATCAGGTCTCTGAGGATGGGCGAGTGCTCTCAGTACATTCTTAGAATAAATTCTGATTGACTGTGCTTGTCTCCTGGTCAGGCCTAGGGAAAGAACCTGGTATGCTGGCACTATGCCTTGTAGCCCAGACTTCTTGGCAACACACCTTCCCAGAAGCCAAGACAAAAGTCATTCTTCTATCAGCACCTTTCCCAGCACCTTGCTGGTTCTGGATTCCTGCCCCAACCTCCACCCTGCCTCATTGCCATGGCTGCTTATAAAACGCGAGGTCCACCCACGACTCTCTTCTTCCATGATTCACCTGAATTAATAACAAGGCTACACAAATAAGAAATGATCATATCTTCTTGCCAAGGAATGTGGAGTGCTTGGAAATGTGCCCGGGGAATCTGTCCTTAGCACCCAGAGACACCAAAGGTCACTCCTTTACACAGGAAAGGAAAGTAGAGTTTGTGTTAGAAATTTCTAGCACATTCCATGGAAGGGAAATGAAACAGAAGCCCAAACTTCTGTTTAATCCAGTGGCATTTAATCTGGTTTGATATCAAACATGTCTATTCAGAGCTCTTCTATCGCTCTTCCATCCTATCCCATAGTAACTGATACACACGTAAGTAGTTTAGAAATCCACTTTCTGAAATACTGTATTAGAAGTTTAGTTTTTAAACTGAATTTCCAAGAGATTCTAGCATAATTTGATTCTTTCTCTACCTTTCCTCTTGGATTCCGAGTTGAACATGAATCATATGAAAACATTAGGGAAAAATGTTTCTATACTTGTTAATTCACTATACTTAAATGACACAAGGGAATTCAGTGTGTTTAATGATCCAAGTAGGAAGCAACCCACGGTTTTCTACACAGAGATAACCTTAAATAATTTGTGGTTTTCCCAAATGTCATTTCATGAATTTTGTAATTCATGAAATGGAATTGAAAGGGATTTCATGTAGGCCTTATTTACCATTTTGAGATTCGACTGCCAAGTTGTAACAATAAAGAAAACATGAATTTTTATAATTGAAAATAAACATAAGGATATGAACAGAAACACAGATAGCTCACAAAATAATAAATAATCAGTACATAATTTATTATTACCTATTTTTTCTATTTTTCCTTTTTGTCATTCAGATAATCTTTCCACTTTCTTATCCTTTTCCTGGAATGCATTTTATTCTTAGAATTATGTGTGAAGACTGTACTCAAGTGTTTGAGGTATACCACATAAATATGCAGCTTTTGTTTTTAAGAAAGCAAATACTTCAAGACATGGTTTATATTGCATCCATAAAAGCTAATTTGTATAGCATTCACTACCAATCATGTAAGAACCTAACAATTTTGACAGGTTTTTCTTGTGCCGAACATTTTGTTAAATATTTTTCATGTATATTATGTAATTTCATTCAGGCAAGATGCATATTCATATGTAGTACTATAGCAGATTAGACAACAAAGTATCTTCCTGGTTTGGTTTGATTGGGGGAATATGAATTTTCTGGCCTTCTACATTCTGTATAAGCCTGGAATGTACACATTATTTAAAAAGTATTTTTGGATCCCCTATTCCAGACAAGAAGATTAATTGGAAACTGTGCTAAGAGAAACTACTGAAAGGAACTACAGAAAGGTAAGTTTCTGCAGGAACTACAGAAAGGCAAGATTTGAACCCTTCTCCTGGGATTTGAAATGTGATTGTATATATTACTAAAGCAGTTATCAAACCTAGTGGCTTGACAGAAGTCCTTCCCAACAGTGTTTGATGGGCTATCTTCTATCCAGGCATTTGTGGATCCAGCACATTCTGTGCTTTTGCAGTCCTTTTTGCTATGGAGAGCACTTCCTTTCTGGAAGGTTGATGGGGAAAAGAAATGAGATAGGCCAGGCCAGGCCAGGCCATAGAGCATTTCATTCAATTCTATTGTCAAGGACTTCCTGAGTCCCTCTGGAAGGATTCTAGAATATATCCTACGTAATTTCTAGGAAGGCTGGACAGTGAAACCTTACACAGGGCAGAAACAGAAATAAGTAATAGTATCATGGAGGCTTCACTCTTCTGGGCCTCTCCTAGCCATTATATAGGATACCTGTGCCTGCCTTTGGGTGACAACACCTACAATCAGTCTTGTCATTACAACTAGGTCAATGCTCATGATATCCAGGAAATGCAAGTTCTCTCCATGAAGTTATTTGTGCACCCTCTTCACCTTACCCTGTAGTAACACAGAAACTCAGATTTGTATCTTCTCCCTCATCTACTATACATACCTCACTCACCTCTTTATATCTCCAGTGGACTATGTGAAGCAGGAACACTGTCATTGTTGTAAAATACTCTCATTTGAAATCCTGCTGTGCATCCTTATAAAGGATTCTTATAACTAGGGTTGGGAAGTTGGGGACCAGAGCCTTTTTGTGTCTCCTAGGGAATTTTGTGTGTTGGCTCTGTTGGTCACACTTCTTTGTGCAGTTTCTCCATATGGTCACATCTGAATTTGATGTAGGGAAGTTTGTCCTCCTTCAGGATTGTTCAGCATCTGTTCCCTATTTTCTATTTGGGAAACTTTGGCGTCTCAAAGGTTGTTGCAAGTCTTAGGTAGTTATAGCTTTTTTTCCCCCCACAATACATTTCCCTCAAAAATGTGACATGCTTGGCTTCTAGTCACCTCTGTCTACTAGTAGCCAGAGGTGAGACTGTAAGCAAATATCTTTTACTAATGATGATTCTCAAAACCTGAGCTGCATTTTCCTTGTTTCGTATGGATTCCTAAACTAAATTGACAGCAAGCTTGCAAGTGAGGTAAAAAGATCTAATATTGTTAACCTGATCTTTAGCAATTGTCTGAGTTACAAATAAAAAAGCTTACTGGATGATCCCAATAAGCAACCTTTCTCCCATAAAAAATAGAATAGAGTAAACATAAGCCATCAAGTCAAATGCAGTAACTAGAAAGTTTAAAAGTAGGGTACTCTCTAATACATGAAATAATCACCCTTGAAGGAAATGTATTTATGACATTCCAGTTTTTTTCATGCTTGCTACTGTAGAAAGGGTGTAGCCCATCTCTTCTCTTAGGAACTTATTAAAAGCAGAAATACAAGATCAACTGAATGATTTTAGAAGTCACTCATTTTCATTTATCACCACTCCACAGCATCCTGCAAGCCCAGCATTTATAACATGTTAAACATTCATTGTAGCAAAGTTCAATGTTTATTTTTTATGTTTTTGATTAGTCATGGGGCTTGAACTCTGGGCCTGGGCGCTGTCTCTCAGCTCTTCAGCTCAAGGCAAACACTCTACCACATGAGCCACAGCACCACTTCTGATTTTCTGGTGGTTAATTGGTGATAAGAGTCTCACAGACTTTCCTGCCCAGGTTGGCTTTGATCCATGATCCTCAGATCTCTGCCTCTTAAGAAGCTAGGATTACAGGCATGAGACATTGGCACTGGGCTGCAAAGTTCAATTTTGAGGCTAGTAATTCATGAATAAGAATCCATCTTTTCTCATTCTTTTGTCCATGTAGCCCAAATACTCCCTCTGTTAAATTTCCTAAGTATATTCATGAGTCATTTATTTGCATTTAGGCATTCAGCAGGCTTTGGAATGTGAAACTTGAATGTATTATTGTCTAAAAGTGCATTATAAAAGATAAGCATCTCACCAACCAAATGAGTCCTAGGTCATATACATGCTTTGGAAATGAATGGGATCAAGTTCTTGGGCTGGGTATCAACCTATGGACAATCTTGTTGAGCTTCTGTTGAGGTGGCTGAGGAAGATTGAGGGTAGAACATAGGTTCACTGAATTATTGACAGAGGTGACCTGACGTGATGGAGAATTTGACATTTCTTTGGAATCCGTAGTTTTACTATTTTGAAAAGACAACAGCAATAAGAGAAAGGATCCCAATTTTGAAGTTGTTAGGTTTTGTGCCTTTTATGAGCTGTATAACTCTGAGCAAGCTACCTAAGTTCTTCTTGCTCATTTTTCTCATCTGTAAAATGTGGGATAATGATGACACATGCTTCATAGCATTATGAGAAGGATCAAACGGACTAATGAATGGGAAAGTGCTTTTCAAATGGCAAAGCAGTTTCAAATGTAAGTTGTTATTATAATTGGCCCTCAATAAATGCTCTTTGATAATAATGGTAAGTGTCTAATCCCACTCTCCTTCCCTGGAGGATTGTGGATATGAGGTACCGATAACACAGGAAGATGATGTTCTGTTGGAACCACTTCCTATCTACCTTGGGAGACTGTTTCTCAAAGGAGTACAGGAATGACAAGCCCCTGGCACTGTTTCTTTAGGCAGGGATTTTTACCTGGATAAACTTTGTTTTGTTATAGAAGATGGCATCTGTGTACCTGTAAGTAGGAAATGAATTGGGCTGGGAGTTTTAAAATAGGTTTTAATTTCTTCATTTTTGTGGCTCATATATTTGTTTAACTAAGAAAATATTATTATGAGTTTATGATATATCAGACACTGCACTAATCTGCTGTAACTGTGTAACTGGATACTTTAAGCCCCTTTTTCATATTAACAGAAACTTGAGAGAGTCATTACCCCATTTACTGCATCAATTGACTCAACCACTCCTAGTGATCAGTCCTACCTTGCCTTCCTGACACAGCTTTTAAGAGAGAATAGCTAAGAGAATGCTTGATTAAAAAATAAAAGTGCTGGACAATTATGAGGTGTGAGGATATTATTTGCCTTCCTTGAATTGCCATTGGCATGTGGCAGGGCTACTGTGCTACAGTGTCTCCAAAGGCAAGCTGATTGTAAAGCAAGGGAAATTGCTTATGGTTTACAGACCTTTTGAGACATGCCAGTAACTGAACCCAACATTCTTTCATTGTTAGTGTGAAGTTAAGGACATTAAATAATGATAGTGAATTCAAGGAGAGAGTAGGTGTGGGAAAAATGAAATCTGGCTAGAGATTTTAGCATTCTGTCTCCCAGGAGTGGGCAGACAGGGCAAGGCAAGTCATGAATACTCTGGGAATCTTGAGATGGCATAGCAATGCAAAATTAGTTTTGGTAGTAATATTAGTTAGCATTTATGCCACACTTTGTTTTGAAAGTACTTTACAATGGTTAATTTGTTAATTACATCCCTGTGAATTAGGTCAGCATTGTTATTTCTCTTTCACCCCATTAATCCCTTCTCCTTCTTAGTTAGCTGAGGTCCTTAGTCATCAAGTCAAACATTTAGCAAACAGTTGGGTGGGTCCTCATAAAACAATGTGTTGTCCTTAAAGGGCAGACATATGAAGGGGAAGATGATTCTCTGTCATTTCCTCCTTTTTAATGCTAAGCAGTCTAAGTTATGAGATCTTAGTCTGTGGAAGAACAAGTTAGAGTACCTTGAAAAAGTCACTTTGTACAGGGTTCATTAGAAAACCCCAGAGAAAGGTGTGCTTTGGTGTGACGTCTGCCACTTACTAGGCATGTTAATTCAACAAGCTCCTCCAAGATTCTATGCTTATGAGTTCAATTTTGTAAAATATTAATACTACCTGCTATATTTTGAGAGTGATACAAAATCATAATTTAAGGAAGAATGTTTGGCAGACACTAATATGATAGGCTAGCTTTAATGATATCAAGTTAGTGATAACATTAATCAAAGTTGTCAACTACAAATCTTCTCTTATACATATGGCTGACATTGCTAATTGATCACATCCCTAGGCTAGGTCTTAGAATCCTTTTCAATAAACATTTTAGCTATGAGTACTGACTGATTGGAGTTGATACTGACAAGAAAAATACTTGCTAAACCCAAGTCAAAACCACTTTTCTTTTTAACCAAGTTCCAACTATTGACTTCTGTTTCAGCCTCTGAATGACTTCTAGTTTTTTATTTGAACAATGAAGAGTCCTAGAAATATTATCACTAATATGTGGGATGATTGAAGCATTGGTTTTATTGTTTATTTTTTAAATTCCATTTATTATTTTCATGAGGACATTTGAGTAAAATTTAGGTGGATGAAGCGAAGTCGGTCACTCATTACTTTAGGACTGATCTTATGAAAGTGATAGGCTGTTGTGCTGGGCTATCCATACCAAACTTGATATTACCAACCCAGTCTATTGTGTATCTGCAGTATAGATGGGGAGTGTAAAAGACTGTTCTGAAACCAGTATGGTTTCAAGTAAGAGTTTGTCAGTAAGAATCATTTGCAAATCATTTGTTTATCTGGATGATTTCTCTTCTTTCTTTTCTTTTCTGGAAAGCAGTAAGGAAGGTCCTCAAAAAACTAAATGTAGAACTATGATTCAGCAATTCCACTTTTTATCCAAAAGATTACAAACTTGGATACAGTAAACCCACCAGCAAAACCATGCTCAGTGTAACGCTATTTACCACCATCAAAGTATGGAATCTATCCAGATGCTCTTCTATCTATCTATCTATCTATCTATCTATCTATCTATCTATCTATCTATCTATCTATCTATCTATATCTATCTATCTATCTATCTATCTATCTATAGCTATAGATAGATAGATAGATAGATAGATAGATATAGATAGATATAGATATATCTATATCTATACCTATCTATATCTATCTATATCTATCTATCTATCTATCTATCTATCTATAGCTATAGATAGATAGATAGATAGATAGATAGATATAGATAGATAGATATAGATAGGTATAGATATAGATATATCCCCAATAGAATTTTATTCATGCATTTGAAAGAATGATATTACAACATTTGCAAAGAAATGGAAGGACCTGGAAAAAGTCGTATTTAGTGAAGTAAGTCAAGCCCAAAGAGACAAGGAATACGTGTATCCTCTCACATGTGGAGCCTAGAATTAATTTATAAATTAAGTAAACACTTCAGGGTGTTATCCAAGTGTACATAGTTATATTAATTAAAATATGGTAGATTCAGTGGAGAATTCAAGCAGTGCAACTCTTTAGAAAGGTGAGCATAGAGTCCAACTGTTACATGGAAATTCAATCATGAGATGAAGAGAAGCCACATTTTGAGAAAGGAAGCCAGTGACTGAAAGCAGACACATGTCTCCCAACACCTTGAAGCTTCAAATGCACTTAATTCTGTTAGGAAACTGATCCATGAGGGTAGTAAAGAAAGAGAAGAAGGGCTGGGAACTTGGCTCAGTGGTAGAGCGCTTGCCTTGCATGCCTGAGGCCCTGGGTTCAATTCCTCAGCACCACATAAGCAAAAAGAAAAAAGCCGGAAGTGGCGCTGTGGCTCAAGTGGTAGGGCACTAGCCTTGAGCTGAAGGGCTGAGGGACAGTGCTCAAGCCCAGAGTTCAGGCCCCACAACCGGACCAAAAGAAAAAAAAAGAAAAAAAAAAAGAAAGAGAAGAAAATCAATCTCAACCAACCAGATCAACTCTACTGGAGAGTTGAAGAGAGGTGCCATGGTGAGCTGAGGAGAGTGAAGAGACATAGGTATGGTGCAATGGTGGCTGAGATGGCCAGGGCGTAAGGGTCATGGTCAGGGGGGCAGGGTCACAGGTTGCTCAGAGTTCATGGTACAGGTTCAGCAGGCCCAGTTATCTATTGTCCAAGTCCCTGTACCTGCTTCTAGGAGTTCAAGTACTCTTCTCACCTGGGAAGTGGGGGTGGAGTTTCACCTCTAAGAGTGTTTGGAAAGTCCTTCATCCTCTAAGATGCCAAGATGGTGCCAGTTAGACTCAGTATTCATATTTTGCAACAACAACAACAACAAAACACTAGGAAATGGGTATTCAAAATAGGGTGAGCAGAATCAAGGTGACAGGGATAGAGGAATGAAGAGAGAAAGTGAGGGAGAATGCAATCATAAAATTCAATTCATATCCTCAAAATTAAGAAAACTGAGGGAATGGGTAGGGTTGGGAGGGATGAGGGAAATGACAGGGCTTACACTGATGGTATTCATAAACTGCTTTTTGGAATGGCAACCCCTTTGCACAACTACTTACAGATAATTAAGAAGATAAAAATAAAAATAAAAACTTCTGCATTAAAAAAGAAAATAGAATAGCAAAAGCCTTGATTCTACTTTCCTGACTTTTGGAAAGATTACTACAATGATAAGAAGGATCAAGGCATTATTTACCCCAATCAAAATAGAAAATCAAAATCAATATAATAAACTAGTGAGAATTTCAGATTAACAACATGATCAGAAGTTTTAAATAGTACTACTCGACCCATCTAAAAGATAGATTGAATTTAGAAAATAAAAGTGACTTTTTGTAATACAGCTTCTGTTTCAGATGTAGTTTTGTATTGTTGTTGTTTTCTTTCTTCTACTCTTTCTAGAACAAATACAATTTATACTCTGGTGATTGTTTTTATCTTACACCTCATAGCAAAACCATCTTCTAAGCAGTTTGCTTTTATCTGGCATGGATAGAAATACACCTGCAGGGTCTTGCTGCAGACTGGGCCAGCTCTGTTTTACAATTAAAGCCACTAAGACATTCATTGTATCACCATCACCCAAGGTGTCATACTGGTTCATAACACTAATTAAACCACACAGCTTGGAAATGGTGGCCATGATGGAGAAAATAACCTACATGCCTTGGTAAGCCATGTGTGTGTCACAGAGCCAAAAAAATTAAGTCCTTGAGGAAGTTTTGAGCAGTCCAGGGTTTCTGAGCAAGTTAAGATTTTCTGCCCCAGTGAGGATCAAGTTGCTGCATTGTGTGCCTACTAGTCCACAGAGAGAGAGACACACACACAACATGTACAGGCATCCATGGTCTCTAGAAACAGCATATAATACACATGAACATACTAACAGAGCCCATTTACCAGTTTCTAGTTTTGAATTAGAAACAGAAACAGCACACTATGGCATACACAGCTTTCTCGGCTTCTTGAGGTACCACATCGGTGCTTAAAATACATTGGAAAGTAAGGAAATGTGGTGCAATTACAATAGTACATTCTTAGGTCAAACCCTTAAAGCTTTGGACAAAGCTTTGCACAAAGTTATGATTATTTTGAGAAGTACCTTCTGCTTTCCACAAGTCTCTAACAGAGATGAATACTTAATCATAGAGACTCAAGTTGCTGTGGGACATGAATGATCTACCTTTTTTTTAAAAAAAAAATGTGAGAATACTGTACAGAGGGGTTAAATTACACAGGCAAGATAATGAGTACATTTCGTATCAAGCATTGTAGCTTCCTCCTTTGTTTCCCCTTCTCATCCCTTGCCATCCTCCCCCTGTCCCCCCCCACTGAATCCACAGCCCCCCATCACCCCCCTCACCAAAGTTGTAAAGTTTGTTTTTTGATATAACATCTTGTACATCTCATTGTTGCAATGGGTCCATTTGTATCTCTATTTAAACGATTTGTTTTTTTCCCTTCCCCTCCACAAATTATACCAACATCAAATACAGTGAAAGCAGGGGTTTTACCATGGGGGAGGGTAATCTACCTTTTCCTGGTTAATTTGGGACCTGCAAAGTGATGAATCCAGCCACGTTCAGGAATATTGTATCATTTCTTGCAAGTGAGATGCGCAAATTCAGACTTGAGAAAGATTTTAATACATAATTGAGGTATTGAGCCCGTGGAAGGCTCCATCTTTGTTACCTCTGCTTCACAGACAGTCCCTCCACGCTTAATGGCTCAAAATGCACACTGTTCTATCTTGCAATTTTTGTAAATTGTGGATTAGTGAGATCATTTTAGACTGGATCAGTTTCAATGTATCTTCCAAGTCACCAGTCATGGAATATCCCACCAGGTTTTTTGACCAACCAGATTAATGACCAATTGAATTGCTAACTGAGGGAGAAGGGGTTGTGGAATATGAGAATAAGGAGAAAATATGATACATTGTAAAAATGAGGACTTTGTAATTACACCTATTTCCCTCCTTAATTTAATATGCTTTATATGTTTATAAATTCTTACATTTCAAAACATCTATTTCTAATAAAAGATGTGGTAGTTGTAAATAATCCCTTATTCAGGGTTAAAGTTATAGCATATAGAAGGAAATTTGGTTCTTGGTTAAAAATGAAAGGTATTGCTGAAAGACAAAATGATCTATAAGACTTTATATCTACTTTGGGGCAGAAAGTGCACAGTCTTTGGGTTATGTGAGATATGCTCTTACCTAGGTAAGTCTCTATGATGTTGACATCCTGCTCAAAGGTTAAAAATGAGCAAAATGGGTGTGTAGAGATACTGAGTGGACAAGTGAGTTGGTATGAGACAGAAGGTCTGTTGTGAACTTTGTATGAATGCTACACTCTTCCAAGGAGTCTTCTGTAGGTATTATATTAACTTTAGCAGTTACCACTTAAGATTGGGAAGAAAAATGAGAAGAGAATGTCTGTTCTCAGACTGTAAGTGTGAAATCCATCAGTTTCATTGTAAGCTCTTGAGAACTGCTCTTGATTGCTGTGGCCTCAGATTGTTGGTGAGGACTTGCCAGGACTTTGACAAGCTTGGATGGGGTTTTGGCCTTGGGACTTCAGATTGAGATCCTTAATATTGGCTTCCATGAACTTTCTTCTCTCCTAGCCAATACCTTGTCAGTTCTTCTTTCTGGTCTAAAACAACTGGGTGGATATATAGTGATGCTTTAGATTGGTAATGCCTTCCAAGTATTGGGTAATATAGAAATCTGTTAGTATAGTTAACGTCTTGTGAGATAAAGAATGCATAAAGGCAAATACTCTAAATTTAGTGAACCTTTCATGGAACTAATTATATTTAATCATAATAGAACTCATGCACATTGTAATAACTTATATGAGATGCTATTCATTAGCTTATTGGCTGATTTCATCCAGCTTCTTCACAGACTCAATGCCGCCTTGCAGAACTAGCCATTGTTGCTCTTAGCTTCCTCTGTATCAATCTCTCATGTAAGGGGAGGTAGGCCATTTTAAATTTGAAAACAGGTATTGTGGCTCATCACTTTTCAATGAAAAGTTTGATATTTAGCAAAAGGATAGTCTTTGATTATCCATCTGGGACTAAAGTGAGCACTTTGTAAAAATCAGACAATAGAAGGCACTTTCCAATAAAAAGCATCTAACCAATCTATAATTCAGTACTGCTATTTGCTTCATCTTAAAACTTCTTTTGGGTAAGAAATGTTTTTTTATAAACACAGGAACTTTGTGGAATCAAGTAAAGGTTTATTCATTATATATGCTTCTGTGTAAATTTTTAGGCAACAAAAAAATGGGGTAGGCTCCACTGAGCTGCAGGGTTTCTTTCTGTAACATAGAGCTATCTAAAGTAGAGGATTCATTTATTTTGCCAGAAATACCAGATTAAAAAAGATTTAAGGCCAGATACTGGGCATTAACATATAATGAGGAAAACAAGTGCACGTTCTCAAAAGTTTTCGTGGCTTATATTAGAGAATTATCCATGATTGGTTTTGAGAAGAGATATTACTCAACATCAATTACAAGTCAAGACAACTATATATGTAATATTCAATCCATATGCTACTAGCTATATAGTTTGTCAAATTCCTTTTATGTTTCTGTAGTACTTGTCACATTGCAGGACAGTTTCCAAGGACTGAAAAAAAAAATCTCAAAAGGCCTGGCAATGGACAAAGCAAAATCCTTGCTTTTGTGGTTTCTAGTTATTGTGATGGATTTGTGGGAAGTTAAAGACATTAGCCCTGCCTGCAAGGAGATTACACTTTCGGAGAGAGACAACAATTACATTTGACTGAAACAAAACACAAGAACAATAGAACCAGTTACTACATTGAATAAGATGAAATGAGAAAGGCAAAGCTTATTTGCCCCCAAAGGCTATAAAATGTTAAAGGGCCTGAACAAGGTACATGAAACATTGAAAAAAGCTACTACAGACAGGAATGCTTTAATTTCCATATTAATCCTAGGAAAATGTTATATATTTGGGAAAACTGTTCCAAAGTAGGAATTGAAGTACCTCATCCCTAAATGAAGTAGATTGTCAGTAAATTCTACATAAATATTTAAAGATAAATAATTTCTCTGGTATGCAAGTGATACTTAAAAGCTTTGCTGGATCAGAAACTCATGCCTAGAATATAATTTGGAGATGTAGTTGCAGGTCTTACCTTTGTTAGGTAAGTCGTTGCTCCCAGAGGAGCTGTATTTTATAGGTGTCTTTTGATGTAAATATGGGGAAAAGATCAGGTATACGAAGCCAAGAATGTACTATTAGATTATCCAGGCAAGCTCTGTATCTATGACCTTAGAGAACTTGTGGGAAGATCTCCAGATGCAGGAGGTATTAAAACTAATTTATGGTTTCCAGTCTTCATTCATTCTTATAGTAACTCAAAATGTGCTGGACAGTACTACTGAGTATCACAGTGGCTATAACGGAGGAAGTGACAGTGCCTGCTGCTTTATCTCTTAGGTGCTAAACAGCCACCGACACATTACCATGCACATCCCACCTACAGAGGATGCACTAGCAGGGTGATGTGGCAACTGACTGCAGCACGCTCCTACTTTCCCCCACACTCTACTATGTGGGAGGGCAAGAGGCACAGGTGTGAATATTTGCCAGCAGAGACACTGAGAGAGCCCCCAGGTGTTCATGTTCTTGCTTAAGGTTGGGGCCAAGGAAAGACCTTAGGGGATTTTCTTTTGGTAAGTAATTAATATATGTTTCAAGTTAAATGCCAAGAGCATGAAAAAGACCTCACAGGTGTTAAGTGTTATTATAACATTAAAATAATGAGAGCCTTGCTCATCTTGCTCTGCCTAGTTTAGTGGCGATTCTCAACACTGCCTAAAGATTAGAATCATTTGGGAGCTTTGAAAAAAAAAAGCCAATGACTAGGCTCCATTGAGATTGGATTTAATTGTGGGGAGAGGGGGGCGGAGGATAGGGGTAAACACTAAAGGAAGGGAGAGTTAAAGAGCTCCTTGGGGGGATTTTAAAATACAGACAGTGTTGAGATCCAATACAAGCAGCTCAAAGCACTATCTTGTTTTAATAGTTTTCTGAGACTCATTGTGTTGCCATCTCTACTAAAAATTTTTCCTCAGATGCTCTAATTTATCTATTTAAACTGTGGCTAGGGAATGATATTTTAAAAATCTTATTTGTGCACCCACACCCCTGTTTGGATGGCGATTTCTTTAATCACATACAATCTAACTCCGGTAAGTTCCTTGTTCAATGATCTTCATGATGGTTCAACTTCCAAAACTGAACTGTGATTAACAATCTATACCACTTCACTTGCCAAGTATCCCCAGTGCACACTAACTCCACAGATCCTCAACAGAGTGGAGATGGCTGCATTTCCTCATATTTCCCTTCTAGAGCTTGTCGTGTGGTTATTGCTGTCTATATCAGAGGATTGTCTCTCCATGAGAGCTAGAAAAGGATGACTGGAAGGATTGCTCTAAAATGTTAAGAAATTAGATATAGCTCTTCACTTGTAGGGAGTTTAGGTTGAGACACTTGCATTTCAGGGATGACTGACAGTGACCTTAGTTCTGTCTATAAGCTTGGAACGTTCATTAGGTAAAAAAGCCAGGTAACAGTCAGATTGACAAACTCCTTAAAAGCTACCAGTCCTTCTTTAAAAAAAAAATCTAATGAGCTACCTGGGATGCATGATGGCAGGCCTACCCAGAGGGATTCTGTTGTTAATCATGGCACCCTAGTTGCTGGTACAAGGGCTCTGTCTCTAGTGTTTTGTTTGGTTCTAGCAAGTTATTCTGAAAATGGTATTTATTTATATCAATTAACGTCACTACAAACAGGCATGCTTCTCCAACTTTCCAGCTTCTCAGACAACCCAACAGAATCCTGTATGGTTTGAAAACTTTGAAGCATTTTTGGGTGCATTGGCATCTGAACTCATGGAGGTAAGGACCTTCAAGGAGAGGGACCCTGTAGAAAATAGTGATTGTTAGACAGCTGGGGCAAGATAATCCCAAAATAGAAAAACAGAAAACGCTGGCTTACACACTAGGAGATCTTTATTCTATTGGAAGTTGGCATTTTGGGGAGCACAGGGATCAAAATTAGATTCAAGATTACAAGGGAAAGTCTGGTGATCTTATAAGATGTTCCCTTTATATCTTTCCCACCAGGAAGGGATCCCTTCGGGAGTCTAAGTTCTCTTTTATTCTAGGAGTGTATCCTCATTGGTCTTAAAGGGCCTAGATTTTTTTTTATTTTATTTGTGAACATACTGTACAGAGGGGTTACAATTACATGGGCAGGATAATGCGTACATTTCTTACCAAGCATTGGAGCCTCCTCCTTTGGGTTACCCTGATTTTTTTAAATTAATTAATTCATTAGTTAATTTATATTATCTTTAAGTAGTTGTACTTTCAATTCAATGTGTCAGTTTATGAGTACAGTGCCTCTTAATACCACCCCATCCATCATTTTCCCCATCTTTCCCAACCCCATTCATACCCTTAGTTTTCCTAGTTCCATTTTTGCATATATACATGGAATGTTATGACTGTGTTTTCCTACCCTTCATAAGCTATCACCCACAGACTTTTTTGAGGTGTGTTTTTCTCATAGTCTAGTCATTTTCTCTTCCAAATACTGGAGTACTAACACTGTGTTCCCTTTGCTTCACACAGTTTTGATTTGTTTTTGCTTTGTTTTTTTGTGAAGATGATTTTCACACTCTCTCTCCCCTCTCCCCAGTTAACATTTACCTGAATGCCATTTAGTGCGAAGCATGCCATTAGCTTAAGGTACAGAGTCGATGAACTCACTAAAAGGTGTTAAGGGCAGGTAATGTGAGAGGCACTTCTTCTTGATGTTAGCATTTTAATAGAAAACTTACTTTCTACACATTTCCACTTTTAGTGTTACCTGTTTACATCCTAGCCCAAGGACAAAACTAGAGCAAAGTTCAGAGCAGCATGCCCAGTTTAAAGAATTCCTGCTAAGGAAATGGAATCAAGGCATCTGGACACTCCCCAATGTGTTTGCAGACAGTGTTGAAATTTCAGATTAGTGTGCAGAGGGTACACACACATATTAACCAAAGTATGATGTTTGCTGGGAAGAATTCAGATGGTATAATTCCTTAGAAAAACTAACTCAAAATCCAACAAAATGATTACTAAGAAATGGATACTTGAAGGTGTGTGTGGGGGGGGTGTTCAAGAAGTGTGGGGGGTAGACTATTGAAGAGAGGGATGGGGGAGAACAAAGTCATGATAATGTCTATCTTATAAAACTAGGAAAATGGAGGGATGGGGTTGGGCTGGGAGGAATATGAAAGGGATGATATTGATCAGGATGCATTATACTTCCAAACTGATTTGTTGAATGATTACCTCTTTGTGCAACTACTTATAGCTAATAAAAATACATTTTTTTTGTTGTTTTAAAAAAGATCAGTCTGTAGGATTGGATCTAGCCTTTGAACAGCTTTGTCAAATATGGGTCAAAATGACTGCTGTAAACTCTGTAGAGACAGAAGCAAGCTTGCTTTCTCTCATCTTCTCTGAACTCCTGGGGCCTCACAGTCAGTATTTGGTTTAGAAGGGATTCAATATCTTTTATTATAGTTTTGATGTCAACCTCAATGCCACATGGGAAAGAATCTTGTGTTCAAGGGGCAGCCACAAGCAGAAAACACAAGCAGAAAATGGCAATCTCAAGGTTTCCCTCATCCCTTGTACTTTTGGTCCCTGGGATCATTTTGAAGGAGACAATGTTTGTATTTCCAGCCTTTCAGTTTTCCTTTTCCTTGTAAGTACTCCATGGTTTTGTGGTCTCTGGCTGTTCTTTTAAGAAGAAAGTAATCTGATAATCAAACCTACTTTAAGTGTTCAGAACAGAGTACATTATTCCTTGAGGGAATATTTAGATTTTTAAAAGATGTTTTTTGACCCAATATATTAGCATCAGTTCCCAGAAACCAAGCAAACTTAGACGTGTATAAAAATTCAGCCCTTTCTTGGTTGAACATTTGTTCAGGATAGCTCCAATTCATTTTGCTGCTAAAATATTATTGCTAAAGCAATGGCTCCTGTGAATTGTCTATTTTTTTGTTATAGAACTTTGACAGGATGTTGAGATAGGAGAGGGAAGCCTTGCAGAGCAATAAAGCACAATGCTAAGAGGAACAGAAGCTGGGCAGATATTGTTTAAATGGGCATTGGTCACCACTGTTAATTGGTGTTCAAGGTATAGCCAGCTCTGACCTACACTAACATTTTATAACTTTTAATCCTCTTTAGACATCTATGGTGTTTAAAGGGCAAATTTATAGAAGTAACTACCATAGCACTCTATAAAGTATGCTAATTTGTTCAAAGGTCAGCATTAGTTATAAACATTATAAATACTATAAAGCAGAATAATAGTGCGACATGGAATATTGGTGGAACACATAGGACCCACTTGAAATCCACAATCTTTTCAACATTAAAAAGCAAAAAAAAATGTTTTCATTGTAGTTATTCCTGAGAAGTTGGCTGAGAGTATGTTTTCTGTCAATAATACATATTAGAATGGTGGCTGATGTTTTGAACAGGAAGATAGCACATCAGTGAGAGATAAACATATAAGTACTAACAATATCACTTGCTTTTATCTCAGTATTAAAAAAAAACACTTGATCTATGCATCTACAAATATTCAGATTGTATGCTCTAAGCACTAACTTATAATAACATATTTGTGTTAAAATAAAATGAATCATTTAAAAGATGATGTGAATTTTCCTATTTAATAATCACTTTCTTTCCTGAAATGCTTTCAGAATTCACCTATAGTGTTTCCTTACCATATGCCATACTTATTTGTAAGTAAAAATTTATTATTATTTATTATTTGTAATTGCTTTTGTTTTTATTGATATTGTAGAGTTAATATACAAAAGGATTACAGTTACATGAATCAGGTAATGAGTACAATTCTTTTTGAACCATGTATCCATTTCCCTCACTCTCTCCCAGTTTTTCCCTTCCATACTCACCCACAAGATATGTACAGTTCATTTTTCACATAGTGTCTAGTGAGTACCACTCTTGCATTCATTTACCCTTTGTTCAACCTTTTCTGTGTCCTGCCTTACTCTCCCAAATTCAAACAAACTAACAAACAAGCCCAAAGGAAAACAAAAACAGCAACAGAGGAAACCAAAAAAATCTCTTGCTTCCTTTTCTTGGAGTTCATTTCATCAAATACTATTTTATGTGATCATATGCATATAACTATTGAGCCTTTGTCAATCATTTCTATGCATATCCTCTTTTGGTCCCAGTGTGTTAATGTCTAGAGTCCTATATAATTTATCATGTCCCAGTATGTGTGTGTGTGTATGTGTGTATGCATATACATATACAAATCATTCATTGTGTTTGTGTGTAGATATATAGGCACATTACCACAAATGAGGGAAACCAAACAACCTATGTTTCTTTGGGTCTCGCTTAATTCATTTCCTATAATTTTTTCCAACTCTTCCCATTTCCTTATGAAGGGTACGATATTGTTCTTTCTGATGGATGAGTAGAATTGCATTGTGTATATATGCCAATTTTCTTTTTTGTTTTTTTAGGTTTTAATTTAATTTAATTTTATTTGTGAACATACTGTACAGAGGGGTTACAATTACATGGGCAGGATAATGCGTACATTTCTTACCAAGCATTG